>NC_140623.1:43095716-43105716 GCF_057382275.1 Copadichromis virginalis
GGGCGACGTCCCGCGTGGCAGCGGTTTATCTGTTGCACAGATCAGAACTGCAACAGCTGGCAGTCATCACGGGCGGACGATTCAGGATCCTGCAGGCCAGCGACTTCAAGCAGCCCTTTGTGTGCGTTACCACTGTGAAAACCAAAGGACAGAAGTGACCGTCACACATCGTCCCAGCCGCTCACAGTGCCCGTGAGGCGGCCCAGCATGCATTTGTTCTCTTTTCTTTGCATAAACGTCAGAGCGACACAAGGCGAGACTTACCCGGCCCAGAAGTGATGACGAGAGTAGAGCAGACGTCGTTGGAGCTGGAGCACGTCTCCACAGGACGTGAACAGAACTTCTGGCCTCCACAGTGACACTCCAAGGCTTCACCTGCAAAACACGTCAAAGAACCACCTTCAGCCGTCGCCAGCAGCCCCACGGTTCACTCACGCCGCGACAGACCGTCTTACAAACATCAAATAAATGTAACAGACGAACGGAGAGCAGGTCTGCGGGTTAACTCACTCTGACTGACGGCCAGCAGCAGCAGCACAGCGAGCATCACAGTCTTCATGTTTCTGCGGGAACAGGAAACTCAACCACAAACACTTCCCACCTGGACGATGATCCCGTCTGTCGGTCGGGCTTTTTATTTCTGCTTTTTGCCTAATTTGGGAAAACCCACAAATCCAGTTTAGCATTAACTGTGAAACCCCGGGAGCAGGTTGGTGTCGACATCAGCTGCTATTGACACTTTCTAAGATCCTTCTTGTTTCCTGAGTTTTCTCTGTGTAATAAAAACACTTATTTATGAACACGATGATGAAGTGTGTGGTTAAACTCCGAGCAAAGCCACCGTTTCAATGTTGAGAGAATCATGAGTCAGAGGGAAAAACCAGCTGGTTCAAAGTTTCTGTTTGCTGTGGACGCCCTCAGACCAGCTTTGATGCTTCCTGTACGTCTGGCGATGCTTCGCTGCTGCTGTGCTTCCTGTGCGCTCTAATTCATCAGCAGGGACAGTTTCTTTAATCCGAGGCTCACAGATAACAGGAAGTTCACACACAGAGCTTTTAGATTGCCCACAGGGTTTATGCTGTTTTGAGAAATCAATCATCTTTGCCTGTTTTCTTCTTCTTCGATCAATAAGAGGAGCAGGTCGGTTTTGTCTCCTTCATAATAGAAACCATCGTTTAAAAACTGAGGTGATCTGAGACGCTTTGTGTCACTAAAGCAGCAGCAGCAGCGTTTCACTGCGTCGTGTAGATGAGCTGATGACGTGTTTGTTTCTCTGTGAAGGAGACCTGAACTGCATCGCGGGGGCGACGTCCCGTAACGGAGCGTTCATCTGGGACGTCAGGAAAGGAAAAATCATCACTCGCTTCAACGAGGTGAGTAGGGCCGCGCCCCCGTGTGTCTGAACCCGATCGCACGATGCACAGCGTGATGCGTCTGTCTGTCTTCCTCCAGCACGGTAAGAACGGCATTTTCTGTATTTCCTGGAGCCACAAGGATTCAAAGCGGATCGCTACCTGCAGCGGAGACGGATTCTGGTGAGTGCTTCCTCTTCTCTCCCGACGACGGCGTCGTGTTTGTCCTTTGCAGTGATTCGTGTTTTTATTGTTGTTGTGGCGACAGCATCATCCGGACCATCGACGGTAAAATCCTGCACAAGTACAAACACCCCGCTGCTGTGTTCGGCTGCGACTGGAGCCAGAACAACAAGTAAGACCTGCGTCCACATCGTTGGGCTTCACTTGAATCATTTAAGCAACATGGTAGGATGTCACAGCTCGGAGAAGGAAAAACAGGGGACACAGGACGAGGACGGTGAGTGTCACAGCCCGGGCTGTCTGGAGGTTATCCAGGCACAAAACGTGTCACCCAAGTGCTTTAAAGGACCCAGCGGCTCGTTTACATGAACGTCTACGGCAGGTTCAGAGCTGGACGTCACACTGAACAGGGCTGAGTGCTGTTGTTACGGTTTAAGCCTCCTGCTCACCAGCTCTGTGAGCCCGATGAGTTTATGGTCCCAGTCGATGAAGAAGACATGATGTTCTTCTAAGTTCCTCTGTAGTGTCAACAATCAGCACGTGCTAAAGTGTACAGTAGAGCTAAATATGGGCTAATATCTACACACACACGATACACTGACCCCATCGTCCAGCAGCGTGTACACCCTCCTGTAGCAGGACGAACCTGCGCTGATGTTTCCTGTGTGACTTCATTAGTCTGTCTCATCCAGGTGGAGGAGTCTTCTTCACAGCGTTGCTCATGCACAGCTCTCTGGAGGTCCAGCTCTGGCCTCTGGTTCAGACCTGGACTTTGTCCCATCGATGACCCAGTCTGGTCCGAGCTGTAGCCTCTGTGTTCACTCAGACCGCCCTCCCTCCTCCTTTGTGCTGACGGCTACTGCGAGCTGTTGGTTTCCTCCAAACGTGCTTCACAGACAAACGTCTGCACTTTGTTCTCGTCTGTTCCTGAGGTCTGTGCTTCGTATAGCTGCATCCACACAAAGCCAGCGCTGCAGTTCCTCTGATGTCCAGCAGTGTTTGTGTGAGCGAGAATAGAGACCAAACGACGAGGTCACGGTTTGACCCGTCGGTATTTCCTATTTAAACCAGCATCACAGCGGGTTTACGTTTCCAGGGAAGAGTGTGCAGCAGCTCTGAGGGGTCAAAGGTCCGTGTGCACCGACATCAGCTGATGGAGGAGCTGTGGGTGGTGCGTGTTCGTTAACGCTGAGCAGCAGGTTGAAATAAAGCGCAGTGATCCTTTAAAGCTGTGAGAACGTCACCGTGTGCTTCTGCAGGGACATGATAGCGACGGGCTGCGAGGACAAGAACGTGCGCGTGTACTACCTGGCCACGAGCTCGGACCAGCCTCTGAAGGTGTTCACGGGACACCTGGCCAAGGTGTTCCACGTTCGCTGGTCCCCCCTGAGAGAGGGCATCCTGTGCTCTGGATCGGATGATGGGTGAGTGCAGACACACTGAGAGGAGGAGGCGGAGCACGCCGTCCCAAGTTAGCCTTGGTTCAAAGAGTGTGTGTGTGTGTGTGTGTGTGTGTGTGCGTGTGTGTGTGTGCGTGTGTGTGTGCGTGTGTGTGTGTGTGTGTGTGTGTGTGTGTGTGCAGGACTGTTCGTATCTGGGACTACACGCAGGACGCCTGCATCAATGTGCTGAGCGGGCACACGGCTCCGGTCAGAGGCCTGATGTGGAACACAGAGGTGCCTTACCTGCTCATCTCAGGTAACGTCTCTACAAGCGTCCCCTCCCCTGGTGTGTGAGTTGTGCGCAGTGGGCGGTCTCAGGAGACCGATGTGCTCGTTTGTGCTGTTTCGCAGGTTCCTGGGATTACACCATCAGAGTGTGGGACACCAGAGACGGCACGTGTTTAGACACGGTCTACGACCACGGAGCCGACGTGTACGGTGAGTCGGGCTCCGCTTCCCGTTTACGGCGCGCTTCAGTAAACATTCGTGTGCGTTCCTGTCACAGCCGCTCACTCTGTGCGTGTGCAGGTCTCACGTGCCATCAGAGCCGTCCCTTCACCATAGCGAGCTGCAGCAGGGACAGCACGGTGAGGCTGTGGTCCCTCACGCCGCTCATCTCCCCTCTGCTGCTGAACGTCCTCGCTGACCAGCCCTGGGAGAAGATCATCGGAAACACAGGTGGGAACTCACCTGAACTTTAATCTGCTCACTCGTGCTGCCGGTGTCATTGTTGTACCGCTGTGCTGCGGGGTCGCTAACCCCCGAACCTACAAGCTGCTTCAAAGTGACAAACGTTTGTTTCTATGGCGGCGTTACAGTTTCGTCATGGCGAGCGTTGAAGCGTCGAGCTCACTGCTTCTGATCGCTCCCTGATTTATGTCTTATTGTCACTATTTTAACTTTATGACCGTTTTTGTTTCTTATCATTATAATGAAGTCTCTGTGTGTGTGTGCAGACACAGCTATGGTTCCTGGCTCTCCGCCGCTGCTCTGTGGAAAAGTATCCAGAGACATCAAGCAGGAGCTGGACAAGCTGAGCTTCGACATCAGAGCCAAGAAGCTTCGCTGGTTCTCTGAATGCTTTTCGGTAACGACCTCGATGTCAGGTGCTGTTTAAGCCGACAGCCCCGCGCTGAGGTGCGGGGCTGTGAGCTCGTAGCTCTCCATCAGAGTCCGAGTACGAGGAGCTGAGGAGAGCTTGCTGCTGCTCATCACGTCCACACTGAGCTCACAGAGATGAATCCTGCCTACACTGTTTAATATAACATTCATCATACGTAGGTCACCAGCCTGTCGCTGAGCTGCGTTTCTAATGATTCAGGTCAGTTTTATTTATACGGCACCAAATCAGGACAAAAGCCAGAGATGAATAATAACTAATGATTTATAGATAAAGTTGACTTTGAATTACAGAGAGGTGACCTGGAAGTCTCAGACCAGCCTTTGTGAAAGCAAAGGAGATACATCCCATAATTCACAGCAGCACAAGCTCAGACTCTTCATAAAGACCGCACGGTCCTTTTTCCAAGCTCTAGAACGATGTCATAGCTTAGTAACATCCTCTCACTGCTGTAATAGAGCTAAAAGCTAAGGTTCGCCGGGGGCGGAGCTTCTTCTGTTATGACCAATGACATTTATCCTTATTAAACTGAGACATGAGGGGAGAGTCTTTGGTCGTGTCCAAATTCATGGGCTGCATCCTTCTGAGGACACGGCCTTCGCGGTCTACGTGGGCCGGGTCCTCAGAAGGTCGGTAGGCCGGAAGTAAACGGCTGACGGTCTCGCCTTCAGATTAGCGTCGCCGCTGTCTCGGTGGAGTTTAATAAACTCGGCCGTCTGCTCCTTGCTATCTAAAATATAACAGGACACTGGAGGAAACTCTCGACCGTCTGTTTACTCGGTTTTCTGTTTGACGTTTATTCAGCTGTGTAAAAACCACCCGGGGAATTAATAAAGTTTTATCGAATCTAATCTAATAGCTTTAATCTCAGCCAAACCGATTTACTCACGAACAAACAAAACACTGAAAAAAGCCCAACAATAACATCTGTAGGTTGTCTAAGTGACTTATATATCACGTTTAACCCGAGCAGCGAAAGTCCGCGGTGATCTGAACATGATGTGCCGGGAGTTCTGCCGTTCTCGGCGGCTTCAGTAACCCTCGAGCTCCCGGCTAGCTATCGAGCTGGTGGGGAGCAGACGCCTCCGAAAACATCGAAGCACTTTAGCAAATATGCGATATCTTGATAAACCGAGCAGATATTTGATGTTTACACAGCTACTTTCTCACCTGAAAATATGTTAAATCTTTATTTTGTGACCCAGAAATATTAGTAAGAGTAGTCAAAGGAGCTTGCAAAGAGAAGCGTCTGGACTTCTTTAAGTTGCTTGAAGACGTTTCACCTCTCATCCGAGAAGCTTCTTCAGTTCTAAGGTCAAATGGTGGAGAGTCCCAGATATAAACCTAGTGGGAGTGACCCCCCACAGAGGGACAAAAGGACCCCTGATGATCCTCTAATCGCCTGAGCCAAGGTGTGAAACTGGGTGTGGGTCCCAATCAGCCAGAGTTTTGGGTGAGTTCATTGTGAAACCTGGCCCCACCTTATCATGTGATTTCCTGAGGTCAGATGGCCCAGGATGTGAGTGGGCGTTAAGGCGTCTGGGGAGGATCTCAAAACTGGATTATAGATGGCAGAGAGTTGGTGTCGTAAGCCCCGCCTCTGTTCAAAGATGGTCGCTCACAGTGGACATAGATGCTTCTTTCACTCCTCTTTCAAACCATCTGTCCTCTCTGTCCAAAATGTGAACATTGGCATCCTCGAAAGAGTGACCTTTGACCTTTAGATGCAGATGGACTGCTGAGTCTTGTCCTGTGGAGGTGGCTCTTCTGTGTTGTGCCATGCGCTTGTGAAGTGGCTGTTTGGTCTCTCCGATGTAGAGGTCTGAGCATTCCTCGCTGCACTGTACAGCAAACACCACATTGTTAAGTTTGTGTTTTGGCGACCTTAGAACTGAAGAAGCTTCTCGGATGAGAGGTGAAACGTCTTCAAGCAACTTAAAGAAGTCCAGACGCTTTTCTTTGCAAGCTCCTTTGACTACGATGACCTGGATGACTGAGAACCTTCACAGACATTAGTAAGAGTAATATTAAAAACTTAGTACCGGCCGCCATTGCTGGAAACTGGAGTTTGGCTGGGCCGTGCTATGAATTCTGGGATATGGTGCGCCACGAAGGACACACCCAACCCATCCTTCAAATTCGGGGAAAAGGAGGATGCATTTGTCGGCCGCATTCGGAGGAGTCTACGAATGTGGACAGCCTTCAGCGCGTCGCTGTGACGTAATCGGTCTACAAATGTGTCCTCAGGAGGATGCAGCCCATGAATTTGGACACGCCCTTTGTGTTTGGTGCTTTTCTCCTCCTGCCAAGCTTTTCACTGCGAGCGCAGCCTCGTTTGTCTGTTTGACCTCCTCCTCCTGTTCCTCCTGCTCCTCCTCTTCCTCCTCCTCCTCCCCTGCTCCTGCTCCTCCTCCTCTTCCTCCTCCTCCTCCCCTCCTCCTGCTCCTGCTCCTCCCCTCCTCCTCCTGCTCCTCCTCCTCCTCCTGCTCCTCCCGTCCTCCTCCTGCTCCTCCTGCTCCTCCCCTCCTCCTCCTGCTCCTCCTCCACAGCCTGAACGTGATGTTTGCAGAACAGAGATCAGGACAGAGTGAAATCTGCTTTCATATTTACATATTTTTATTATTATTACAGATGTTACAGATTTTAAAACTACTTCCTGGTTTATTTGGAGTCTTCGCTGTGAGATCTCCTCCTGCTCCTCCTCCTGCTCCTCCTGCAAACGCGGCAGCAGTAAAGCCAGAGAACATCAGCATGTTAGCAGGATGCCACAGTCTGTGGTGGAGGAGAGGCTGGATTACTGGTCTGATTAAACATGTTTGAACGCATCAGCGTGCTGGTTTTCACACGTGTGTGTGTGTGTGTGTGTGTGTGTGTGTGTGTGTGTGTGTGTGTGTGTGTGTGTGTGTGTGTGCGCCAGCCTCCAGGTGGCAGCAGTAACCTGTGGGACCTGGTGTCAGTGATTAACGGCCAGGACGACTCGCTGCTCCCAGCCAGCTACAGCAAAGGAGTGATGCACATGAAGCACCTGCTCAAGTTTAAAACCGTGAGTCCTGATTGGTCCTTTCACCGTCACAGCTGACGGTTACCGCAGCGTGCACAGTCAGCGCCACACCTGTTCCTGCTTGAGTTGTGATCCAGCAGGAGACTGTTGGCTCATGCTCCTGCAGCTGCAGGCGTGCAGCACGTCTCTATTGCTGCTGCTGATCTGTGGAACGATCTGCCCCAGCACATCAGGGAGGCTCCTTCACTGTCCACGTTTAAAACACGTCTAAAACCCATGTTTACTCCTTGGTGTATGAAACAGTATGAGCCTGATCTTATTGTTCTACATCTAATTCTAATGATAATTTTCTAGCCTCAGCTTTTGTTTTCTTGTCTTCCAGTCTGAAGCTCAGGAGCTGACCATCGTGAAGATGTCCAAATTCGGAGGAGGAATCGGAGCGCCGAGCAAAGAGGAGCGGCTGAAGGAAGCCGCAGATATCCATCTGAGGCTGGGACAGACCCAACGATACTGTGAGCTGATGGTGGAGCTGGGACAGGTGTGTGTGTGTGTGTGTGTGTGAACTCACTGTTCAAATTAAACTTTGACTAAAACAAAAAGCAGGAAGAGTTTGAGTGACGCTGCACCGAGGGCTCGGTGATGTGAGCGTTTTGTGTGTTTCAGTGGGAGAAAGCGTTGTCTGTGGCACCGGGAGTCTCCATGAAGTACTGGAAGAAGCTCATGCAGAGGTAACACCGAGCACCAACCCAGAGAACCACCGAGCGTCGCGCCCGTTTCTGTATTTATTTTTTAGTATTTATTTATTTATTGTCATTGTCAAGAACAATGAAATTGCGTTTGGGGCTTCCATACAACCCAAAAAAAAGAAGAAAATAATAAATACCCCTTAAAACCCAAGTGTACATATTTAACCCAGTGTGACTCCAATGCAATAAGACAATCCTTAGCAATAATGTTCGTAGAAATTCAGACAAAGACCTGAGAAACATGACAAAATACAACAATGCAACCCATTCAATATTATTGTACTGTGAGATATGATATCAGATATGATAGTTATCTATTTAAGAAAGAGGGGGGGGGGGCAGGAGGGGGAAGAGAATAAAGATATGATGCACCAATGCAGACCAGTTCATTGCTATTAAGAAGTTGGATATGGTTATTGTCCGTGAGAGGGGGGCAGAGAGTTCAGGAGCCTCACAGCCTGTGGATACAGGCTGTTGGCCAGTCTGGATGTTCTGGCCTGTATAGACCTGTACCTTCTCCCTGAGGGCAGCAGATGGAAAAGGTGGCGCGCAGGGTGATGTTGGTCCCGCAGGATACTGTGCACCCTCCTCAGACAGCGAGTGGGGAAGATATTACTGATCTCTGGCAGACTTGTTCCAATAATTCTGCCAGCTTCTTTCACCACCCGCTGGAGTGCTTGCTGATCGGCCTTGGTGCAGCTGGGGAACCACACTAGAAATCCATACGTCAGAACGCTGCTGATGGCACAGTTGTAGAAGTTCAACATCAGAGATCTGGGTATGTGTGCGCTCCGCAGTCTCCTCAGGTAGTAGAGGCGCTGTTGGGCCTTCCGTACAACTGAGGTGATATGGTTGCCCCAGGACAGGTCCTCGGTCACAGTTACCCCCAAGAATTTAAAACTGCTCACCCTCTCCACCGCCTCACTGCCAATGAAGAGAGGCAGATGGTTGTTATGACCCCTCTTCCGGAAATCTACAATGATCTCCTTGGTCTTTTTGGTGTTTAAGACCAAGTTATTGTCGTGGCACCATGACTCTAGTTGTTGCACCTCTGTCCTATAGTTTGTCTCATCATTGTTGGATATAAGTCCGAGCACTGTAGTGTCATCTGCAAACTTAACAATGAGATTGGACGCGCAGGAGGAAATACAGTCATGGGTGAAGAGAGTGTATAGCAGAGGGCTCAGAACACACCCCTGTGGGGCACCGGTGTTGACCACAAGGGTGGAAGAGGTGTTCTTACCCACTCTGACACTCTGTCTACGATTAGTGAGGAAGTCCACAATCCAGTTGCACAGAGAGGAGTTAAGTCCCAGTTGGTGGAGTTTGGGACGGAGTTTGTATGGCCGGATGGTATTAAAAGCCGAGCTGTAGTCTACAAAGAGGAGCCGTGCATAGGTGTTCCTGTGTTCCAAGTGCTTCAGTAATGTGTGCAGCACTGTGGCGATCGCATCCTCGGTTGACCGGTTCTCCCTGTATGCAAACTGGTGCGAGTCCAGGGATGGTGGAAAAGCAGCTCTGATGTGTTTAATGACCAGTCTCTCCAGGCATTTGGCGGGAATGGGGGTGAGTGCCACAGGTCTGAAATCGTTCAGACATGTGACATTTCATGACTGACATGAAAGGCTGCACTTAATGTTTTCTGACTCAACATGAGTGCGCTGAGGTCGGGCCCATCGGCAGCACAGATGACTGTTTGTAAGGTTTAAGGCGATCGTGCGTCCATGACGTGTTTAAGTGTTAGGCTGCAAACGCAGAGCAGCGAGGCCACAAAGGTCACGATAAAGAAACGGTTTATAAGGTTTATCGTCATCATCACCCGAGTCTCACATTCCTGCTGCTCCACACGCTTCATATCAGCCTGTGCTTGTGGCAGGAGAGCGGACCAGCTGATGGCCGAGGATAATGACGACGCCATCCCGTACTGCGTCGCCACGGGAGACATCAAAAAACTGGTGACGTTCTTCAGCGGGAGAGGACAGCTGCTGGAGGCCTTACTGATAGCACAGGTACAAAGATCGCACCAACACGGACGCATCACCTGTGACGAGGGACGCACAGGTGACAACATCCTAACCATGAATGTTTTTAGGGAGCGTGTGAGGGGAACATACGTGCACCTCAAAGCTCTGCAGCCAACCACACGACTAATGACG
>NC_140623.1:43108216-43208216 GCF_057382275.1 Copadichromis virginalis
TACCCCGCCTCTCGCCCTGTGGCAGCTGGGATAGGCTCCACCCCCTGCGACCCTGATAAGGATAATGATGGACGGGCTGATTAGTTCAAATCTTGCTTTTCATTTTTTTCCCTCCTCAGAACAGCTGGCTGGATCTGATTGGACGGTGGATGACATTCAGCCAATCCTGGACCTGATGAGTTACATCAGAACTGACCGCCTCATCACGACCAAGACCACCGAGTGAGAACGACTGTTTATTAGAAACAACGTTTGTTCTTACCACACACAGAGTTCACTGACCTGAGTGTGTGTCTGTGTGTGTGTGTGTCTGTGTGTGTGTGTGTCTGTGTGTGCGTGCAGAGCCCGCAGTGAGCTGCTCATCCTCTGTGGTTATATTGGAGCTCTGCTGGCCATTAGAAGACAGTACAGCAGCATCGTACCTGCACTCTACGAATACACCAGGTACGCACACACACACACACACACACACACACACACACACACACACACTGTGAGTGCACACACACACACACACACACACACACACACTGTGAGTGCACACACACACACACACACACACACACTGTGAGTGCACAGACACACACACACACAGACACACACACACACACACACACACACTGTGAGTGCGCAGACACACACACACACACACACACACACACACACACACACACACACACACTGTGAGTGCACACACACACACACACACACACACACACACACACTGTGAGTGCACACACACACACACACACACACACTGTGAGTGTGCAGACACACACACACACTGTGAGTGTGCAGACACACACACACACACACACACTGTGAGTGTGCTCTGTGTGGCAGCAGCTGCTGTCAGCAGCATGAAAGCTGACGCTGGATTCTCTTGGAGCGCACACAGAGGATTTTCCAGTCCTGCACACAAAGAGCAGTTTTCTCAGTGTGAGGTCAGCACTCAGACTGTCCTGTGGTTATAAAACAGAAAGTTTTTATTAGTCCACATCAATGTTTTTACTGTGACCGACTGTGAAAAACAGCAGTTTGTCTGGTACACGATCATAAAACATCGTGGCTCAAGAGTTGGGCGTTCGCCTTGTAATCGGAAGGTTGCCGGTTCGAGCCCCGGCTTGGACAGTCTCGGTCGTTGTGTCCTTGGGCAAGACACTTCACCCGTTGCCTACTGGTGGTGGTCAGAGGGCCCGGTGGCGCCAGTGTCCGGCAGCCTCGCCTCTGTCAGTGCGCCCCAGGGTGGCTGTGGCTACAATATAGCTGCCATCACCAGTGTGTGGATGTGTGTGTGAATGGGTGGATGACTGGATATGTAAAGCGCTATATAAATACAGACCGTTTCTGTTTATGTGACTTCATTATGTTGGTTTAGCATGAATGTCCCTGAATGTCTTTAGTTTATTTACATTTTTTAATGTAATTTCTACCATTTTAACTTTAAGAGGAAACTAAAACATCAGTAGGAAAAGTTGTAACACAGTTCAAATTCCAACATCTACGCCCTCCTTCACATTTTCCAAATCCATCCAAAGGGCCAGGCTGGAGTCTCTGCCAAGCCCACTCTGGCCCCCGGGCCTTATGTTTGACACCCCTGGTTTAAACCTCAGCTGAAGCTTTGGAGCGCTACAGGCAGGTTTACATTTTCCTTGATCGTAATCAATGTTCAGCATCTCCTGATTTGTTTGGACACAAGCGTCAAAATAACTTCCAGAAACAGGAACAGATATCACCGTGCGCGGTGACGTCAGCTAATATCGGCTTTTGATTTGGAATTATCGACGATGATTGTTTGGATCTGCTGCACGCCAGCGTCTGTGAACGCGTTTCTTTGTGTTTCTCAGTCAGCTGCTGAAGCGGCGAGAGGTGTGTGTCCCTCTGAAGATCGAGCAGCTGTCTGTGGAGCTGGACGCCTGGAGGGCCTGCACACAAGCTAACAGCATGTACGTCACACACACACACACACACACACACACACACACACACGTTGTATCAATAACACTACAAGGTGCTCACATTAACGAGCAGAGGTGTAGCAGTGATGCTGAAGAGCGGCCAGGATGAGGCCGGTCACCAAGGCAACTGCATCACGACACATGAAGGAGCCGCATCTGCCGTTAGACTGAGATGGTCACTGAGTGATCGGCTAACTGAAGAATCGTCACTCTGAGGTTTGGAGGACTTCCTGATGAGGGGAAATCAGATGGATGAAGAGCACCAGGAGCCATTACGGCCCACTCTGAAATCAGTGAAGTGGAAGCTTTACTTCCTCTCTGTCTGGGTGGAAATGTGCTCGTCACTGAATGAGGATCTTCTTCTCAGGGCTGAACGTCCCAGCGGCACACAGTGACCCGTGTTTGCACCACAGCCCGATGAAATCAAAGCGCTTGAAGAAAAATGAACCAAATCCTGGACTTCATATAAGATAGTAAAGTTTTAATGATTTATCATGGAGCTCGTCAACATCAGGAAGAGCTTCAGAATAAAATATATGACTGTCTCGTCAGTGCTGTCCCCTCCAGCTCAGCAGCACTCAGATGAAGGCGGCTCCACCTTGTGGTGCTGTTCTGAAACTGCACTTCATAAGCTGCTATTTAAGGAAGCAGAGCATCAAAGATGAACTCGGCCTATCAGTAAGAGCCGTGCATACGGTCTCCCAGCACTAGTGCATGGTTAATTCATTACTAGCATCTTCCTAATACATCCAGAAATGTTTTTATGTACACATAACTGCTCTGCTTCCACCATCCCCACAGCTGAGCAGCGCCACATGCAGACTTACTGCTGGGGACGCGAGCGAGTGTGTGCATGCACATGCATGCACACACATGCAAACGTAGGCACACGCATGCACACTTAGGCACATGCATGGACACGTAAGCACGCACATGCATGGACACGTAGGCACACACATGCACACGCATGGACATGCATGTACATGCATGGACACGTAGGCACACGCATGGACTTGCATGGACACGCATGGACACGTAGGCACACACATGCACATGCATGGACACGCATGGACACGTAGGCATGTTGCTGGGCTGATGTTCAGTCATTAAAGCTCTTTTATGATTATTCATCTTAAAGAGACGTCAAAGCTGCGGCTTCCACCAAAAACAGGAACAATCACCACAACAGAGAAGCTCAGACGCCGTCAGTGCAGCGAGTCTGGTCCAGTTTAAGGACTCATTGCTTCATTACTGAGTGGACTCAGCTGCAAAGAGTGCACACCCCAGAGTGCAGACCACAGTTTCCCTGAGCCTTACCTAACATACAGTGGGGCAAAAAAGTATTTAGTCAGCCACCGATTGTGCAAGTTCCCCCACTTAAAATGATGACAGAGGTCAGTAATTTGCACCAGAGGTACACTTCAACTGTGAGAGACAGAATGTGAAAAAAAAATCCATGAATCCACATGGTAGGATTTGTAAAGAATTTATTGGTAAATCAGGGTGGAAAATAAGTATTTGGTCACCTCAAACAAGGAAAATCTCTGGCTCTCACAGACCTGTAACGTCTTCTGTAAGAAGCTTTTCTGTCCCCCACTCGTTACCTGTATGAATGGCACCTGTTTGAACTCATCATCTGTATAAAAGACACCTGTCCACAGCCTCAAACAGTCAGACTCCAAACTCCGCCATGGCCAAGACCAAAGAGCTTTCGAAGGACACCAGGAAAAGTATTGTAGACCTGCACCAGACTGGGAAGAGTGAATCTACAATAGGCAAGCAGCTTGGTGTGAAAAAATCAACTGTGGGAGCAATCATCAGAAAATGGAAGACATACAAGACCACTGATAATCTCCCTCGATCTGGGGCTCCACGCAAGATCTCATCCCGTGGGGTCAAAATGATCATGAGAACGGTGAGCAAAGATCCCAGAACCACACGGGGGGACCTGGTGAATGACCTGCAGAGAGCTGGGACCAAAGTAACAAAGGTCACCATCAGTAACACACTACAACGGCAGGGAATCAAATCCCGCAGTGCCAGACGTGTTCCGCTGCTGAAGCCAGTGCATGTCCAGGCCCGTCTGAAGTTTGCCAGAGAGCACATGGATGATACAGCAGAGGATTGGGAGAATGTCATGTGGTCAGATGAAACCAAAGTAGAACTTTTTGGTATAAACTCAACTCGTCGTGTTTGGAGGAAGAAGAATACTGAGTTGCATCCCAAGAACACCATACCTACTGTGAAGCATGGGGGTGGAAACATCATGCTATGGGGCTGTTTTTCTGCCAAGGGGACAGGACGACTGATCCGTGTTAAGGACAGAATGAATGGGGCCATGTATCGTGAGATTTTGAGCCAAAACCTCCTTCCATCAGTGAGAACTTTGAAGATGAAACGAGGCTGGGTCTTCCAACATGACAATGATCCAAAACACACCGCCCGGGCAACAAAGGAGTGGCTCCGTAAGAAGCATTTGAAAGTCCTGGAGTGGCCTAGCCAGTCTCCAGACCTCAACCCCATAGAAAATCTGTGGCGGGAGTTGAAAGTCCGTGTTGCTCGGCGACAGCCCCAAAACATCACTGCTCTCGAGAAGATCTGCATGGAGGAATGGGCCAAAATACCAGCTACTGTGTGTGCAAACCTGGTAAAGACCTATAGTAAACGTTTGACCTCTGTTATTGCCAACAAAGGTTATGTTACAAAGTATTGAGTTGTATTTCTGTTATTGACCAAATACTTATTTTCCACCCTGATTTACCAATAAATTATTTACAAATCCTACCATGTGGATTCATGGATTTTTCTTTCACATTCTGTCTCTCACAGTTGAAGTGTACCTCTGGTGCAAATTACTGACCTCTGTCATCATTTTAGGAGGGGGAACTTGCACAATCAGTGGCTGACTAAATACTTTTTTGCCCCACTGTAGCTCCATCTTTGACCCAGAACTTGAGTCCTGATCCTGAAACGGGCCCTTTGAAGAGGAACAGAGCAGGGATGAGCTTCTAGAACAACATCGCGCTATCAGTTTGTCACAAACAGCTGGACAAGTTTCATTTCTTTATTTTAGTCTGTGGTTTCCTGTAAGCAGTGACTGCAGTCAGCAAGCTGCAGGCCACAGACGGCTGTTTGAAACTCACACTCACACACACACACTCACACACTCTGCGTCCCGGGTACATTTGTAGCAGACAAGTCTGAGTACATTTGTCACGTCTCAGTATTTTGTCAGTTTTTCTCTTTGTGTTTTTGGGTGTTCAAGCTTGATTATGAAGGCAAACCTACTGATGAGTTCTAGCCCTGAGTGGGTCTCTGGGGCCCGGTCCACACAGCTGGATGTTTTCATATTAAGAAAACAAAGTGTACGTATCATCTGTAAAAGTCCTCAGACTCCAAAGTGGAGCACTCGCTGAAAGCTGCTGCTGTTCCATGAAACAAAGCACGACCGAGTGCCTTCAGCTCGGCTCGCACTGATGCTGTAAACCGTCTTCTGTGAGAAAATGCTGCTGTTATCATGCAGTCCTCATGTCCACACACACTCACAGCAAACGTGCTTCCTTCCTGTCCGTCTGTCTCCAACAGCCCCCCGTCAGAGTGTCAAAGAGAAGAGTTCAGCTGCCTGCAGAGGAGAATCCAGCCGAGCCACAAAGGTAAACAGTCCTCACGCCTCAGAGCACCGCATCACCAGCTGCAGCTCAGAGGGCGAGGAAAGAAGCATCGTGTTAATGATAATGACAACATTAAACCATTTCCTGACGTCTCTCAGGTGCGTTGCTCCTCTGCGGTGCTGACTACGTGACGGGCTCCAACCTGCCGAGTCACTCAGACCTCCAGCTGTCCTGCTTCACCGGGCAGAGAATACAGGTGTGTGTGTGTTTTAACATCTTTGTGGGGACCAAAATCCCACAGCATTGAAGGCATTTTTGAGACTCAAAATGTGGTTTTAGTGTCAGGTTACAGCAGACTTTCCCAAAGTGTGGGGCCCGCCCCCTAGGGGGGGTGCAGAGCCATTGCAGGGGGGGCGCGGCATGAAAAGGGAAAAAAAAACAAAACGCTTGCACACGGCTAGCACGGGCGCCCACACAAACGCACAGCAGGAGATGAAGCATCACTGAATATGTTTCCAAACCAACTTCATTCTAAGCCAAAGACTAGAAAATATGGTGAAGCAGATCTGCCCTTTGGCTTCACCTGCACAGGTGCTGAGGTAGGTCTCCCTGCAGGGTTGGTCTTCCCTGCATCAGGAGCAGCGCTGGGCTGTTTACATCACAGACAAACAGGATCCCACAGCTGTTTATGTTTTTAAACCCATTTTGCACAGAGAGGTATTTTTTGAAAAATGCATTGACAGCAATGTTGAACATTATTACACAGGAAAAAACAACTACACGTAAAATAATCACAGCGTGACACCTCTGCCTTTGTAAATGGAGGGACAGTAACTGTGTGTTTATATGTAAGAGTGTAAAACCTGCAGACAGAGACAAAATACTGTTAATCTGACTGTCTGCCATTCTGCAATTCCTCTCATGTAAGCAATAACGTGGCCACAGCGTGATGTGGAAAAAGGCTCATACCTTTGATGTTGCGTGACTCTGTATTCCTCGTCCACACGTAAACGCAAAAAATGAATTTTAAAAAATCTCCGTTTTCGGTGATTCGAAACGCTGTTTACGTGGACGAAACAGCTGCTTTTCAAAATCACCCGTGTACTCGTAAAACAAAGGGGGGCCCAGCAAAAAAAGTTTGGGAACCACTGGGTTACAGTAAGGTCATGGTTAGGGAAAGCATCGCGCCCATTAGCTGTCCCCACGAGCTCTGATTACCCGACGTGTTTCTGCACTGATGTGTCCAAAGCTCTGTCTGCTCTGTTTGAATGCTCAGGGTCCGGTGTTTTTGCTGGAGGACAATAAATCAGCCATCTCACTCAACGACGCTTTAATGTGGGCGAAGGTCAACCCCTTCTCCCCGCTGGGGACGGGACTCCGCATCAACCCCTTTTAACACACACGAAGAAGAGGAAGACGGTCACGGCGGCGATGACACAGACACCAGCGGCTGAAGCTCAAACACTTTTTGCCAACTGAAGCTTCAGAGGAGCTCAAAGCTTTTGTAGATTTTGATATTGGTTAGCTGTTACGTGATGAGAATGTAGCCAACCAATCGTGCTTCACGTGTGGAGGAGGACTGGTGTTGAATGTGTCGTACTGGGTAGGACTCCCGCTTCATTTCCCACAATGTGATCATGTACATACAGGGTATAGATCTGAGTTCTTCTACTGTACAAAGAAAGCACTGGAATAAAGACACCACTGAGTATTTATGGGAGACTTTCTTTGTGTTCGTGTTAATCTTCTCTCAGCTGCTCCCTTTAGGAGTCACCACAGTGGATCACCTGCCTCCTTCTATCCCAGCGTTCTCCTCTGCCACACCAACTCTCTGCATGTCGCCTTCACTGCATCCACCAATCTTCTCTGAGGTCTTCCTCCTTTCCTGCTGCCTGGCATGTTCACCTCTCCACCTGTCTGCCTCTCGTTCACACACGTATGTCGTACCTCCACCTCTCCAGGCTCTCCTCCACCTGCTCCCTACTCTCAGAACAGATCACAGTATCATCTGCAAACATGAGAGACTCACCTGTGAGCCTGTCCGTCCCCACTGCAAACAAGGAGGAGCTGAGAGCTGATCCCTGATGTAATCACCACCCCCACCTTGAACCCATCTGTCACTCCTACCGCACACCTCACCTCTGTCCTCACATCTCCTGCACCACCCTCACATACTTTACTGACCCTCCTGACTTCCTCTCTCAGATCTACAAAGACACAATGAAAGAATCTGTCCACACACTGTTATATCATATTAGGGCGGCTCAGGACTGTTCATTTATGTGAATACATACATGCTGGCATCTCCTCAAAATGCTTTATTGAAAGGCAAAGATCCAACAAATTAGAGAAAACACAAATAATCAGACGACCCTCTCCTGGCAGCACTTGGTGACTGGAGGAAAGAAGAACTGTTTTAACAGGAAGAGAAGCGAGGTGTGTGTGGTTCTGCTGGAGGTTTCTTCCTGTTAAAAGGGAGTTTTTCCTTCCCACTGTCACCAAAGTGCTTCTCATAGGGGGTCATATGATTGTTGGGTGTTTCTCTGTATGTGTTATTGTCCGATCTACCTTGAGGCGACTGTTGTTGTGATTTGGTGCTGAATAAATAAATCTGATTTGAATCGAATCATATTATTTGGGAATTCTACATACAGCGGTCCCTCGTCTATTGTGGGAGTAGCCAACTTTATTTTTTACAATTATTACAGATGTTTTAAGGCTGGAAAACCCCTCACTGCACACTTTACACTTTTCTCAGACAGGCATGAACATTTTCACATTTTTCTCTCTCGTTCAAACCTTCGTAGAAAAATAAGTCCAGTATTATAGACCGAAACCAAAGATCAAACCCTGTTTTCAGAACATGGGAGCAGAGCAGCTGCCAGAGAATTTAACATTAATGAATCAATAATGAATCAATGGTACAGAAGTGGAGGAAGCAAGAAGAATGAGTTGAGTAAAGTTTGACTTATCTGACTGTTTTAATGCGGTGTGCCTTATGGTCCAAAAAATACAGTAACTTCTACCTTCCCTCAGCATGTCGAGAACTTTTTGTCCCACTGCTAGCGATCGACAAGCTGAACACATTCTGTACTGTACACGAGACACGGCACAGGATTGATTGACAACGATTTACAGCCAATCAGGATGCAGAACACAATGGGCTGTAAAAAAAAAAAAAAAGCATGCAAAATTGCGACAGCCGCAAAAGATGAACCGCAATATAGCGAGGGAGCACTGTGCTAACATTACTCCTGAGCTCAGGCTGCAAACTGCTCTGAACACTTGGTTTCTCAGTTTGCCTGGGTACACTCCCTGATACTGTCATTGTAAGAAGACAAGCTCCACCCACTTTCTGTTCAAATTTCTGTGAGGGGCAGCCAGTCAGAAGAAAGCAGACTTAAACGTCGGGGACCAATCGTTCTACAGACCAAAGACTGTAGAACGATAACTGGAGAGCCAGACCAGGAAAAGACAACGATCATAACCACAAATCATTTCATGTCTTTGTGGATTCATTCACAGGGAAACTTCAGCACAGCAGCTGTGAGATCAGCCTCACTGAACCTCTTTGTTTATACCCGTCTCTTCATGACAACCTGTGACTTCATGCAAACCACACACGGGTTCTTGGAGAGCGCCCAGTTTGGGAAAAAGCCAACATTTTCACCACGGTGAAAGGATTCAATTGGCCGAGGATTTATGAGGAATGTCAACAGTGAAAACAGGGCTAAGGCTGACTGACGCTGTGTCCCAGCCCACAGTTCAGAGGAGATAAAGACACACAAAGGATTGCGCTGTACAAATAAAGTTGCTGCATGCTGCTGCCACAGTCGTTTTTCTGTATTGGACTGACACAGTGATGAGTATCAAATATGTTCCTCCAGCCACACAAGAAGATGATCAGAATAAAAACCAGCTCAAGTCCAGGAAACACATCTGCAGGAGGAATAATTTTAGGGTACCGCCGCCGTTATTGTGTTTAAATGGGAGATTGAGTTGGAAGCGTAATATTTGATATGAAGAATATCAAAGACTACTAAGCATTTCCACACACTTTCCTATACTATGGATAAAGATGGAAGCAACAACTTTGAAATTACCCACTGTGTGCAGACTTAATGCCGGTTTTTGGCTCACGCCATCTTAGAGGTGACCTTATGCTAATTAGTGCAGGCACTAAACCTGGAGCTCCGCCTTCTTGGACAGTCTGTTACTACAGTAACCTCACATGATGACATTAAAAATGCTCCAAAAGGCTCCAACAACGGTTCACAGGTCTCTGTTCAGGGACTCCAGTTAGCAAAGGTGAAGCTAGCAGACAGCTAGCAGCTACAGCCGCCTGTGCGGCCATCGGCCTGTTCCGTCAATGAGGCCACGCCCCTAATTATGCAAACTTCTTGCCCCAGCAGTTCCACGTTCAAGAAGTTAGGGTGGCAAGGCGTCTTTAATCCTTACAGTCCATGTACACGCTTTGCTAACCAAGCTAGCTTGCAGTCTAAAAACTGGATTTTACAAACCAATGGGTGATGTGCATACTGTGACCTCACTCCTCGTGTACCACGTATTGGCTGTGAATAAATATTAAAACACGGAAAATAAACAGACATTGTGAAACTACAAATGTTAGCATACAATTATTGTTTAGGTTATCAAAACTCCATATTTATTGATTTATTTGTGTTTACATGTCACATAAACCAGCTATAAAAGAGTAACTGTTACAGTTCTTTAAATAACACTAATCAAAGAAGCCGTCATCTCTGAGGTGGACCACAGTGACGGTCCAGCGTTTCCTGTGACGCACAAACAATTAGCTAAAAACGAAAAAACTCATCTGTAACTTTGGCTTGCTGGATATTGTTTGTATGATCACTGTTTTCATGTTATGCAGATGATTATTAAATAAAAAAGATTCGAATCCAAACAGACGCAGTTCTGACTGAAGCTCCTGCAGCGTCCACGTGTCGTCCCGAGCGTCTCTGGTGAGCTGCAGTCAGACGGGTGAGAGCGCCGCATCTTTCCTTCAGCATGTGAGTCCTGAGTGTGGAGCTCAGGCCGACATGGGCTCATAGGTGTGGAAATGGATTCCCTTGGAGCAGGTGATCTTCATCACCGCTCCGTGCAGACTGGTGTCCGTGATCAGCCTCATCATGCCCTCTGCTATCAGCGACGGCCTGCAGGTCAACAAGAAGAAAAACACACGCTGTTGTTTTTGCATCACAAATTACGACTTCATGACTTTCTTCACAAATTAAATTTTAACCATTAGAGAAACAAGTCATCCCACAGACACATCATTATCTACAGCATAGGTGTCAAACTCTGGCCCGCGGGCCAAATTTGGCCCGCAGCCTAATTACATTTGGCCCACGAAGCCATACCAAATTACTATTAGAGCTGGCCTACTGGTATTATACAGCTAATATATATATTGTTTAGTATTAAGCTTTGCTTGTTCCATATTCACTTTTCCAGCAAAACTCATTTGAGTCCATAAGAAAAGATTCATTCTTATATCTGGAGGAAGATTTTTTTTTCAATAAATATTAACGTTAGCCCGCGACTTTGTTCCTGTTTTGAATTTTGGCCCACTGTGTATTTGAGTTTGACACCCCTGGTCTACAGCAACGTGTAAAATAAGGTAAAAATATACAATTTGTGCATGTAAATGGAGAGTCCTCTTCACACACTGAGGTTAATTATGGAGTTCCACAGGGTTCAGTGCTAGGACCAATTCTGTTTACATTATACATGCTTCCCTTAGGCAGCATCATTAGAAGACATAGCATACATTTACACTGCTATGCAGATGACACCCAGCTCTATCTGTCCATGAAGCCAGATAACACACACCAATGAGTTAGGCTACGTCCACACGTACCCGGGTATTTTTGAAAACGCAGATTTTTCTATGCGTTTGCACCTTTCGTCACTGAAAATGGAGATTTTTAAAAACTCCGGCCAGGGTGGATATTTTTGAAAACTCAGTTTTTGCGTTTACGTGTGGACGAGAAAAACGGAGAAAACGCAGAAAACGCAGCGTCAAAGGTGTGCGCCTTTTTTGACGTCACACTGTGCGCCACGTTATTGTTTCAGTGAAATGAATTTCTACAATACTGTTACTGTTACTGTTAATTCTACTCTCTGCAGTGTTTAAATGCTTACATATACACACACAGTTACTGTCCCTCCACACATACGACTCTGTTCTGCTTCTATGCCCCAGCTTTGTTTACTTTTTCCCACCGAGGCTTCTAGACTTCTGATTGGCCAACATTTCTGCACGGTTAGGAATCTAGCGCCACCTGCTGCTTTGGCATGTTCATAGCAGCGTTTTCCTTCATTTCTGCCTTTATGTGTGGACGGGATTATTTTTTAAAACGAAAACGGAAAATCTCCGTTTTCAAAAATACCTGTGTACGTGTGGACGTAGCCTTAAACTGCAGGAATGTCTTAAAGACATAAAGACCTGGATTGGGGCTATATAAATAAAACTGAACTTTTTCCTAGCTTTAAAACTGGATTTGAAGCTAAATCGATGGATTATCTTGGCTCCCAGAATAGAATCCAAACTAATCCAAACAACTGATTTCAATGAGCTCTTTAAACTTGCTGAACCTACTGGATCATCCTGTCTCAACCACTTAATTCAAATAATTCTTAACTGGATTTAAATGTGACTCAGCAAACAACTGTAACCATAACAACTTGATTCAAATATTTGAACTCGCCTGAACATAAAGGCCGACCCAGCGGGTTACCCTAACAAACTATCCTCCCGTTACTTATCTCCATGATTTAAGTCAAATTAAGAACATTCTTGATTCAAATGTCAACACCGACTACAGACGACTCTCATCTCAAACCCACTGCAGCCACTTCAGTGCCACCATCACATCATATTTATCCTCAAACTGACATTAGTCTAAACTATAAACGCTTCCAAATCTTAATCTGAGGAAGGAGAACCTCAGTCAGGAGTCTGAATCCTTATTTAGGTAACTGTGTAACATCGTGGAGGACTGTGGATCCCTGTTGGCCGTTTCCTTTGTTTCCAGAGTTCAGCCTTTCAGAAGTCACTGAGAAAGCTTTTACTCAAACTAAACTCACCGTAACTTTGAACTAAAATATAACGATTTACATCATGGGGATTTACTGTTGTCTCCAAAGGCAGGTTGAGTTTTTACAGAGTGACTAACACAAGTAAACACCACATTCCCTAAAAACACTACAGCTGCTGTTCTGCCCTCTTTCAGCGAGTCAGTGGATGTACAGATGCATATATCCACATGTGTTCAGGAAGTCATCTGGACTCAATTTCCTCTGACACTAAATGATTCCCTCCTGCAGAGCTTTCACAGCGTTGAGCAAACTGCACACAGCGTGCTCTCTGCACAGTGTGGACACTGTTCAGCGTCTCTCACAGCTGGACTGAACCACTCCAAACGCTTCATCGGGTTTCCTGAAAGAGAAGAAGTCTTTCAAACAGCAGTGATGCAATCAGAGCAGAGATGGGTTTAAAGTGGAGTTAAGAACAGATCTGATCCGTGCTGAGCAGCAGGTCTCTCACTCGTCCAGCTTCATTCATATGAAGCTGAATGTCGCGTCCTCACCCAGACCTCTGAGCTCCCTGAGCACACTCAGCTGACACCAGCTGCTGCTGTAGCGCAGACAACTGAGGTGAGACCAGATCGGACTGCAATGTGCCAACGTTCATCTGCAGGAGGTTTAAAACACACATGAAACACTGCAGCAGCAACAAGCGCCAAACTTTGGAGCTAACGCTGATGTGCCAAAAACTGCAGTTCCTCTATCGTCCACACGAGGCTTTAAACACGTTTGCATCAGTTTTGGTGATCGTTGCTGCTGACTGGCACATGGACTTACTGTAGAACTCCAAACTTGCTCATGCTCCGTTTGAAGTCGTCCTTGAACTTGACGAACTTGCCCATGTTGTCCTCGTCTTCCACCGACTGCAGCAGGGGCGTGTCGACGAAGGCCGGACACAGCGCGTGGATGCGAACGCCGTAGTCGCCCTGAATGGCCGCGTCCTGCAGCGACACGAGAACAAGCTGCTGAGCGGCCCTCTCATCCCGAAAGGCTTCGTGCTGCGCTTTCGCTAATGTGTGTGCGTCTTACCGCCATCGCTCTGGTGAAGCCAATGACTCCGTGTTTAGTGGCCGTGTAGACGGGCTGGTGAGGGGAATGCATGAAGGCTGAAAAAGGAAAGACCCAGAGGGAAAAACACGATGTTATCACAGTTTGTAACATGCAGGCCAAACACAGCTGCTGCAGCTGCACCTCGTTTTAAACGCCGCAGGCTCAGCTGATCCGGGTTTACTGGGATTAAACCCGACTCAGAGACCCGTCCGAGCATCCTGTCTTTGATGAAATAGTCACCGCGTGACTCGCAGCTGTTTCAGCTCCGTGAAGGCTTTCATAATAAATACACATTTCCTTCACTTTGTCCTCACAGTGCGTTGACGAGAACAACAAAGACAACGACCGGCGACCTGGCTGCACAAATGTCATGTGACCACATGACATTCAGACTCCTGAACTCTGCCTCCTGACATCTGACCCACGTTAAACTCATGGACTGAACATACACACACCCACAATGGACAACTGTACCCTCAAACACAATAATAACATGGACTGAACCACCACTCACAACCACTAGCACTTTATATAGCCTCTGTAGAAACTATCTACACCCTCACTTATCTTAACTGCACTACTGTATAGCTCTGTGTAAATAATCATTCTGTACATTCGATAATTTTTAATCCTACAACTGTTTACAACTTGCATAGTTCCCATTTCTGTATAGCTGTATATCTCAGATTCTGTAAAGTTATTTATTTCATATTCTGTATAGTTTTTCATATTTATATCCTGTTCATATCCTGTACATAGCTTGTACTCACTACAGCCTGTACATACTTATAGTTATAGAATATTCACAACATACTTCATACCGTGTACATTATAACATACCATAATAGACCCATTTCTGTAATATACTCACATATCTATATTATTGCTAATATATATTGTAATATATCTATATCACTAAAGCACTTCTGGATGGATGCAAACTGCATTTCGTTGCCCTGTACCTGTGCATGTGCAATGACAATAAAGTTGAATTCTATTCTATTCTATCCAAATGAACAACACACACACACACACACACACACACACACACACACACACACACTGATGTTATCACCAGTGGGATGAGGGTGAAATGATTACCACATGTCTGCTGTTAGTGCAGGCTGAGCTGTGCTAGATCGACATCATGATGCATGATTAAAACAAACACAGATTAAATTCTGACGTGAAGCACAGACGATGAAAACGTGCCTGAGAATCGTCTGAGCGGCTCCACGTTAATCAGATATGTTTCTGAACAAAGCCGATAGAAAAATACTTTGTTATTGACCAAACGGATCATCTGTAATCCACACACATCACAGCTGGACCAGTGTCACATGACCCGGGGATGGTTCATCTCCTCAACTCTGAGAAACCAGGATAAAAACAGGAAATGACATCGACAGCGTCGGCCTCGGGGCTCAGGGCTGTGTGTCGGACAGGGTCGTCTGCAGTACGGGGGCCCCACAGGGAACGGTTCTGGCTCCGTTCCTCTTCACCATCTACACTGCAGACTTCTCCCACAATTCCACCCAGTGCTTCCTGCAGAAGTTCTCTGATGACTCTGCAATAGTCGGCCTCATCACTGATGGGGACGACAAGGACACAGAGGACTGACTCAGGACTTTGTGGACTGGTGCCAGCTGAACTACCTCCAGATCAACACCAGTAAAACCAAGGAGCTGGTGGTAGACTTCCGCAGGCACAAGCATTCTCCACTGCAACCACTGAACATCCAGGGTATGGACATTGAGGCTGTGGACAGCTACAGGTACCTTGGTGTTCATCTGAACAACAGACTGGACTGGACTCATAACTCAGACGCCCTCTACAGGAAAGGGCAGAGCAGGCTGTACCTGCTGCGGAGACTCAGGTCGTTTGGGGTGGAGGGCCCACTCCTGAAGACCTTCTATGACTCTGTGGTGGCCTCAGCCATCTTTTACGGTGTGGTCTGCTGGGGCAGCAGCATCTCTGCTGGGGACAGGAAGAGACTGAACAGGGTGATCCGAAGGGCCAGCTCTGTTCTAGGATGCCCTCTGGACCCAGTGGAGGTGGTGAGTGACAGGAGAACGGCGGCTAAGCTGTCATCCCTGTTGGACAACATCTCCCACCCCATGCAGCAGACTGTGACAGCACTGAGCAGCTCCTTCAGTGGGAGACTGCGGCACCCACGGTGTGGGACGGAGAGATTTCGCAGGTCTTTCCTCCCCACTGCTGTCAGACTCCACAACAAAGACTTTAACTGAACAAACACACACATCCACACATGTGCAATAACACTAAGCGCAAAACTCTTCCTGCCATCGTTGTATTATACTCATATTGTATATAGCATTTGTCTTCTATTTTTATCCTATTGTATACAGTATTTTATTTTATTCTATTCTATTGTGTACAATGTCTCATAGATATATTATTCCAGTGTTCTTTCTCTATACAACTGTCCACTGCTGTAACAAAACAAATTCCCCACGCGTGGGACTAATAAAGGTTATCTTCTCTTCTCTTTATCGGGTTGATGACCACCGTCGTGCGACCACAGAGAAGATATCCTGGCTTTGCTGAGCTTTGTGTCACACTGCCTGGGCGTGACGTGAAGTTCTAATAACTGTCAGCCGATCTGTAGCTGGGAGCTCTCCCACAGGAACATCACTCAGAATCTTTGTGAAACACAAATATTTTTACGGCACAGAGCAGTGCGACCTTTGACCTGGAACCTAACACCTGCTCGAAGACCTCTGCCCAGACCCGAGGCCGCGAAAACAACGAAGGAAGGGTCAACCCTGGATCTGCAGCCTGCAGCGGGACAGCAGATACGAGTCACTGCAACATAATGAGGAGTGTGTGTGTCTGTGTGTAATCTAACCACACAGGAACTCACTATAATCTGTCTCATCTAATCATCGCCTACGTGGAGTTTATTTGCTCCAATGAAGCACGTTGCCGTTGCATGAGGGGACATCCCGAAGTGTTCTGGTCTCATAAACGGCGCTAATCCCACAGAAAACGCAGCTTCCTCGGAGCTCTGCGTGGGATGTTGTAGAGGAAGATCACGGCTCTCGCAGGCCTTTAAAGAGCAGCATGAGGACAATAAAACACCAGCAGAGCTCGGGACTCGTCTTTGTTGTGTTGGACTGTGATGGAGAGAAGATGTTGGAGGAGAATGAACTTTTCCATGACGGAGCGATCCACAGCCCTGGTGGATATCTGCCAACCTGTCATAGCTGCTTTTTGTTTCATGTGTTTCTAACACAACACCCACATCCAAGGAAGAAGAGGAATGTTTCCATGAGCCAGGCCTCCAGCGAGGACAGATTTCTCACAGCCACATTTTCTGAAAGGAGAAAGTCAGCGGAGAGCCAGGTGCTCCCAGCTGGTCCACTCCTAGAGCTCATATCACTCATTCATATCTGCTGTTACTCAGGAAGGGCACCATTTTGCTTCCAAGTATGTGACGAGGTCAGTGCTGACGCCCCGCTGTCGTGTTTTTAAGCTGCAGGTCTCTAAAGAGCTGCAGGGTTCATGCACAGTGAAGAAGGTTCACAGACACAGCGGCGAGCGCAGCGTTCAGCTCAGCTCGCCGCACAAAATAGAAGCAGAAAAGCTGACAGACAGGAAGCGCGCCCGGGTGTGCCGCTGCAGAAAACGTCCTTGTGATGAGGTCAGACTGAGCTGAGCTTTCTGCTGACCTTTGACTCGCTGCCCTCTGCCCTTTGAAATGAACAGGAAGAAAAAGCTGATTGTTGTATTTGCACTGGGAACATTAGTCAGCTGATTTTGGAGGGTGATGAGTGGGGGCGCCTCTTTCTCAGAGCCACTGGCAGCTCGCCGCAGCAGCAGCAGCGACTCAGGCGAAGCGCAGTCACACGCCGCCGTGGCCTTATGGACACAACTGTCGTGTAATCTTTGGCGAACTTTAACATCCCTGAACAAAAATCGCTGTATGAAATCTGAAAGCCTGGCAGAGTGTCTGTTGTTTTAATAATACATGTTTCTGCACGTGTGCGTGTTACCTGCCATAGAGGATACATTGATAATGGTGCCTCCTTGCTTGCCGTTCTCTTTGCTCATGTGCTCCAGAGCCAAGTAGGTTCCCTTGATGACCGAGGTCTGCAGACAAAGATAAG
The DNA here is from genome assembly GCF_057382275.1 of Copadichromis virginalis. Taxonomy (NCBI): domain Eukaryota; kingdom Metazoa; phylum Chordata; class Actinopteri; order Cichliformes; family Cichlidae; genus Copadichromis; species Copadichromis virginalis. Next base: position 43,126,079 of record NC_140623.1, read on the forward strand.
ACGAGTGTTCACAGCTGTAAACTGAGGCATGCGCTCGTGATGAGGAAGTTAAACATGCGTGAACCCACTGATAACACGCTTTAAAGACGAGCTTCTCACTCTTCACTGACTGCAAAGAATTGTTTCTTTAGCTCACATATCTGGCAGAACAGCTGACACAGCAACAGAAATGATGCGGTTATTGAAGCTCCAGTTAGTGTCACATTATTACTGTCATGTTATAGGCCCCCAAAACAGGGGGCAGGAGGGGGTCTGGATGAAGACTGGGTTAAAAGTGTTTGGGCATGGAGTCATGAAGCACTGAGGGACAACAAACAACAACAAATAAAAGAAAGCTGTCACGGCTGGCGGAGTGAGCTGTGTGGAGTGGAGGAAAAGGAGGACCCAAAATGCAGTAAACTGATGATACGAGTGAAGTTTATTTACACGGTGGCGGTGGCAAAAACAGGCAATGAAGCATAAGTAATTACAAACGGAAACCTAAACTGGGAGAAACTAAAGAGCAAACCTGAAATCTTACAAAACGGAGAGAGACGCAGGCCAGGATACCAAGAAACACAGATGAGCCGACAACGAACACAGACCGACACCCACTATATATACACACACAAGGTAATCGGGTAATCGCACACAGGAGGGAAGAACAGCTGATCTGAATACACATGATGACTGGAGGACACAAGCTGAACACAATGACAACAGACACAGACTTTCAGAACAAAACAGGAAATCTAGAACCCGAACCGGACACAAGGGGGGAGGACACAGAATAACTAGAACAGAGGGAAATAATCACAAAACACAAAACGCTGGGTCAACGACCCAGGACCATGACAAAAGCAGATTGTTTCTTGCCCACAGACACTTGGTGAGCAGTCAGGTGACTCACCCAGCAGCATCAGGACTCAGAGCACAGGTGAAGTGTTCACCTGGTCTCCTCTCCAGCAATGACCTGCTGAATATACCAAACTCATGTGCTCCTAACAGAGTCGTGTAGGAGGCAACACCCGGCCGTGCACACAAACACTCCCCCAGTCTGAGACCAGCAGGGCTGCATAAATGGACCCGACTCCAAAGACAAACAGCTCTTTGGGGCACCAGGTGTGAACTTACCCGAGAGTCAAGAAAACAAAGATGGAAAACTTTTTAATGAATTAAACTTTTGCTTTGGTTTAGCTGATGTCAGTGTTGGAATGAAAATGGTCTGACAGATCTGAAGTTTGCTTAAGAAAGAGAAGTGATACTGACAGCGTGAGACAGCGCACCTTTAAAGTGGTTATCAGTGTATCAGCTCTTATCCGAGTATCAGGCTGTGACTGATTAAAGCATGTATGACGGGCTGACAGGAACCACAACACAAAGACGGGCTCAGACAGACCTGCCAGACACACAACGATCGTCGATGAGGAACTCAGCTCAACACAGAATCAAACATCACCGTGAGTTTAAGGCGCAGCAGTACAGAAACGCTCCCTCTGAGCACGCTGTTAATCTATTTTGTTCTTTTTATTCATCGAATTTTTTCCTGACCTCTGCTTTGACTCCGCTCTTGAAATCAGAGTTTAAAGACAGTGGGCTGTGAGAGCGTAGGCTGGGTCGGCTGTGAACTCTGGGATTAATAAAGTTATATGAATTCGAATCATAATCTGAGTAGTTTGATTCATTTCCTGCTCAAGCGTTCATAGATACATATAGGTGGGCATCATCTGCATAGCAATGAATACATATGTAGTGCTTTATAATAATATTTTCTAAGGAAAACATGTCTTTATCCTGTCTTCCTTCTCTCACCCCAACCAATCACAGCAGATGGCCCCGCCCCTCCCTGAGCCTGGTTCTGCTGGAGGTTTCTTCCTGTTAAAAGGGAGTTTTTCCTTCCCACTGTCGCCAAAGTGCTGCTCATAGGGGCTCATATGACTGTTGGGTTTTCTATGTATGTATTATTGTAGGGTCGACCTTACAATACAAAGCGCCTTGAGGCGACTGCTGTTGTGATTTGCTGTGTAAATAAAGTTGAGTTGAATAATGTAAAAAGTATCAGTCTCAGGAAGTCCATGACTAACTTTGTTTTTAAGAAGACGCCTCGTTTGCATGAACACACTGTCAGACAGATGTGATACAAACCACTGCAACACATTTCCCTTTCTGCAGCTCCCGGTCCAGTGCTACCAGTGCCACCAGTGCCAAAGCATCACTGACTGTATGGGCAGACTTTTATTTTGCTATCACAACAAGGGCCTTTACGTAACATGCCGCGCTCCATAAATGCACATCCATCACATCTTAAGTCCCACATTTGCGTTTCATACAGTTCTGTTGGAGTCGAAAGTTCACATCTGAAAACTTAAAACATCCCAAATATGCAACTAAGTGGAGGAAAGTATCCTCGAACTGGAACTTGGATGGAGTCTGACTCCAACAGCTGATGTGAACGGGAGCCAATTCAGGAACAATGAGTCACAGCGGTATGTTGTGAGAAGAGATCAGGTCTCTCTGCGGGCCACACTTTACAGAGTCTCGATGGTGGAGCCCATCGTCGACCAGCTGTGCTGTTAGCAAGAAAGAGGCTTTTTTTAGTCCCTCTTGTGCTTGTACTGTGTCAGTCCCATATCACCGTCCACTGTCAGACTCAAATACAGTTGATAAGTCCTGTACTGGGCCCCGTATGAGTGCCTCAGTTTAAAACAAGCTGCTTTAGCCCCTCCCCTTAAAGGCCAACCTGTCTTTAAGCCAACGTTTCACTTATTGGCTGCCCATCATAAACAAACGTTTGAAAAGCAAGTATGTAGAGCTTCTGTGGCCCAGATTTCAGCCTTTCGCCTGAGAAGACCATATTAGGATATTCCCTCTCTGTGACATCATGCAGTTCAATTCAGCTGTTGTTATTGAAACATATTTAGAACTAACAGGAAGACGAGCTGTGAAACCGAGGGTTTAGAGCAGTCTGCAGCCCGAGCTTTGGCTCACAGAGAGGACTTGTACACTGACCTTATTATCTGAAGTATGGTCATGTTTAACATGAGCCTTCACTGCTGGAGCAGAGATACGTGACTGAAAATAAGGAAAACTCATGTTTATTTATACAGCAGGAAAGATCCACGGTAAGACGCGCAGCTCGTGTTTTTCCACTGTGGCTTGGTGTGAAATCACAAGCAGCTGAAGTAATCTAACTGGTCCGGATCTTCAAACTGAGCTGAAGTATCTCGATTGAACTATTTTCATGTCCTTTTTCACTTTAAACCTGAGCTGTCGTTACTTTCTATTAGATGGAGAGCTGGAGGTTCTCCGTGCTGTAACACAGAGGTCAAAGGTGAACAGAGCAGGTATTTGTGACAGGTGACCAACAACAGCCGCAGACAGAGTGTTATTTTTACCAGCCAAACTAGAAACGACTGGCTAAGCCAATGAACTTATCAGGAAAGTCATTTCCGCCATCTATTCAGCAAGTGCCGGTGTCGCCCCCTGTTGGCACTGACACAGAATGAAGGTGGACAACACAGGATGTGATGTCAGCGGGTTAGCGTGGGGCTGAATTTATAATAAGACAAAATGTCAGAAGATGAGGCTGATAGTACTTTAGTCACCGCTTTCAGTTTCTGTATGTATACGCATGGATCGATGAGGACCTGCAGTTTTGGGAGCCTCGTCGCCACCATGAGAAGAATCCAACCGTTCACCTTCTGACAGGCTGACATTCCCCGACTACACGCAACATTTGTACTATTTTCAAGTGAGTTGCTGCCACAGGATAAACTTTTGTGTTGTGACCTGTGGCTCTATCTGGATCACATTCCAATCTAACTTTGAAAAATGTTTTGACTCCCTGCCTTCTTTGAGTGTTAGGTTACACCCGACATTCCTTATTCCACATGGCCTGGAAAACCTGCACAGTTCAGGAAGAGCTGAGGATCTAAAAGAGCGGTGTGCTCTGGATCCTCTGAGTTGCGATCTGAAAGGAAAAGCTCTATGCTACTTTAATAAATAAATAATTTTTTTTTATTTATATAGCACCTTTCTAGACAGAATCACAAAGTGCTGCACATAATAATACTTCTGATTAGGCTTCCTCAGGTTTTTCCTCAAAGCACAAAAAGAGATAAAGCTGCAAATGTTTCTGCTTCAATTATCTTACAGATTTATCATCCTTTGTAAAATGCATGTTTGCGATTGGTCAGATGCTGCACCTCCATCAGGTGAGCATCAGTGAGGTGCTGATGGGGAAAGATATCATGGGCATGCTAAGCTTCCTCTGATGCACCACCCCCGGGGCATCAGTCTGATCTAGCGTTCATGCATTAAGGCAGCATGCGTGTTATTTTGGTTTGCCATCTCACCAGGTTCACTTGGATGGTCTTCTCCCAGTCCTTTTCGTTGGTGATGCCGGCGTTGTTGATGACGATGTCCAGATGGCCAAATTGGTCCACGGTGTTCTGGAAGGTGTCTGTTCCACAGAGACAAGAAATCAAAATGGGGTGATTTCAGACGCTAATACAGGAACTTCTAAAAACATCAATGACAAGCTCCCATCAGAATGTAAACAGGGTTTCACTCATTAAGACTGCACTCGCTGTTATAACAGAGCCTCATTACCATCGTAGCACCATGTAGTTTACACTTTAATCTGCTTCATCGTTCTCAACACGCCAAACTTATCCGAGCTACTACCAAGAACTCTGGAAGTGCCCGGACCCTCGCTGTCTGGCTGTTCAGCCGAACTGATGCTGATCATCAAGCAAGAAAGGCCAATCGTCATGGAGCTGACCAAGAGGGCCCAATCGTTATAGAGCTGACCAAGAGGGGCCAATCGTTATAGAGCTGACCAAGAGGGGCCAATCATCATGGAGCTGACCAAGAGGGGCCAATCATCATGGAGCTGACCAAGAAGAGCCAATCGTCATGGAGCTGACCAAGAAGAGCCAATCGTCATGGAGCTGACCAAGAAGAGCCAATCATCATGGAGCTGACCAAGAAGGGCCAATCGTTATGGAGATGACCAAGAAGAGCCAATCGTCATGGAGCTGACCAAGAAGGGCCAATCGTCATGGAGCTGACCAAGAAGAGCCAATCGTCATGGAGCTGACCAAGAAGGGCCAATCGTCATGGAGATGACCAAGAAGAGCCAATCATCATGGAGCTGACCAAGAAGGGCCAATCGTTATGGAGATGACCAAGAAGAGCCAATCGTCATGGAGCTGACCAAGAAGGGCCAATCGTCATGGAGATGACCAAGAAGAGCCAATCGTCATGGAGATGACCAAGAAGAGCCAATCGTCATGGACCTGACCAAGAGGGGCCAATCGTCATGGAGCTGACCAAGAGGGGCCAATCGTCATGGAGCTGACCAAGCTAAACTTTCCAGATCGCCCACATGAGATATGTATCCTCCATTCTGGGTCTACCTACATGTGCTGGTTTTGTTTTGGTATCAAGCATACTAGGTTTGACATTAAGCACCCCCCAGCTGACCTCTGTGCTGACCTCTTCTACCTCGGGGTGTCCAAAGACTGGGTTGTCTGGGGTAGCAGCAGCCGTTGGTGTTGTGTATTACTGTACAATAAAAAGTACTCCGAGGCGATGAAACTGAATTAAAAGTGAAATGCTGAGGAGGAAGTCAGTCTCAGGACCAGAGCCAGACTCCAAGCCAAAACAAACAACCTCCAGCTGGAAAACTCGTCCACATTTCCAGTTGGCTGTGATGTCATGAGCAGCAGGTAGAGATCAGTTTGTAAAAATGTTTAAAGTTCACCACAAGAAGTGTCAGTGGCCTGACTACTTCCTGAAATGTAACTACACACTGCAGTCTTCGAGAGGACTCACTTTACTTTACGTGTGAAAAGCTTGTGTGTGTTTCAGTTACAGGTTCAGCAAAGAGCAGGAATCCTGACACCGCGGGGTTTACACCCAAATAACTTGTCAGACGTGTCGGCCGAACGCACACGCTGTGACTGAGGGGCACATACATCATGCTGTTACGCAATCAGCCGCCAGCAGCCGGTTTATCTCTGCATGTGGGCGCGCACGATTGGTTACGCTAACAGCAACAGCAGAAACAGACCCCGAGGGAAAAACCGGAGAGGGTTAAACCTGCGTGTCTTCCGCATTCCTCACCTGGACACCTCGCAATTAGTGCTGAAGATGCAGAGACACAAAACAGAGCTGTTAACCGCACAGCTGCAAAGATGCATGAGTGCATTTAAACATGGTAAATCTCACCTTACCCCACACACACACAGACACACACACACAGGAGCTACAGCAAACAGCATTCCACAGCCGTTTGCCTGCAGGGATAGACTTTTTCAGTGTCAGACAATGAATCTTTGTTCCTCTCTCACTCTGTGACACACTTTTTCACTTACACACACTTAAATACTCGGCTTCTCCTTTTTCTCACCCAGGCACGCGCCCCCCCCCACACACACACACTAGCACACAACAGCGCCGGCAGAGCAGCAGAAAAGGAGAAGGTAACTGGAGAAAAATAAAAGGTCATGTGGTTGTAAATCAAACACAGGACAGGCTGAGTTTGAGCGGGACTCTGGGAGCGGCGAGAAAACTCGGAGCTCTGTTTGACCTCGGTGACAGGTTTGTGATAAATTAAATTAGCCCGCTTCCTCGTTGTCCAAGGCTCGGCGGTGCGCTGCGTTTGCATTACACAATTAACTGAACAGCTGCCAAACGCACTGACACACTGAAAGCTTTGACGAGAGTGACGTCAGCTCTTTTCTCGCATCTTACGGCACGGCATAATTACCTCGCAGCGCATCTCCGTTGGCCACATCGCACTCAATGAACGTGCAGTTTCCTTCTCCGAACTCGGCGTCCAGCTGGGCCTTGCACTCCTCACCGAGGTCCTTGTTCAGGTCCACCATGGCCACCTGCAGAACAGAACTTTGAGATGGACTCTGCAGCACTTTGGTTACAGTGCAACACTTACTTTGCTCAGCAGACTATATTAGTCCTGTGGTTTCACAACTGTGCAGCTCAGACGGAAACAAACATTCATTTACTTAAACAGATGGCAAAGGAAGTTCCGAGAAATGACTGATCTCTCTGAAACGCCCGTGCTGCTGCAGAGAAGCGAGTCTTTCACAATGATTTCATTACAGATTAACCTGGATTAACCACAGACTCACCTTTGAAACCCTGCTCCTGTTAAAAAAACAAGTCAAACAGTGAAGAAAAAAAGCTTTTGAGGTGAAAAGATGAAAAACACAACAGATCGAAGGAAACTAAAAGCTGCAAGCAAAAGTTGCAGCAGTACCGACCTTGGCTGAGCTCTGCAGCAGTGACTGGACCACAGCTCTGCCGATGCCCTGAGCACCCCCCGTCACCAGAGCCACCTTCCCATTCAGAGACATGCTCCCAGTACAGCTGCACTCTTCCTCCTTCTTCTTCTCTCGGTGACTGTTCTTCTCTTCCTCTCCTGCTCTGCGTCTTCCTGCACCTTTCTGCTCTCTCTCCAACTCAATCACATGTTTTCTCACCGCTCTGTTTTTATTCTTTTGGCTAAGCTGTTTTCCCCTCCTCCTCCTCCCCCCCCTCCCCCCTCGCCTTATCAGTCTATACAAACACTGCATGTGTGTGAGAGAGCGAGAGAGGGAGAGGTTAAGTAAACTCCGTAGAATAATAATTACAGGTTTAATCCAACTTGTTGTACCTGCCCTCCCGGCTCCTCCTCCACGCCCTTTCTTCTCCTCCCCTCCTCCTGTTTGATCAGCACACCTGAGCTCCTGAAATGTGTTGCTGTTTATATAAAGTCTGCATTTCAGGACATGTCAGAGACAAAACCTCAGACAGCAGCTTCTTTAAAGAGCTGTCAGTCTCTCATTGTTCTTCCTCACCGTTGGTTTTTCTCCTGCGAGGCTTAAGTGGCGTTACACAACAGCGGCAGCGCAGCTCGGGGATACGTTACAGCGAGCTTCAGGTCTCTGCACGTCCACTCTCACACTGAATGGGAACCAGCAGCTGATAATGACCAAATATGTGAAAATACCACCCGCTCCAGTGTGTTTTCCTTCTATTCTTTAAAAATAATAAAGACACATGAGGAAAGGAAAAGCTGTTGTATCTTCATGAACTTCACTATTTATATTCTGCACACTTTAGATCGAGGAACATCGCTACGCTTCCGTTCCTCTGACTTCCTGTACACGCTCTCTTCCTTTGACCTTCTTATTGTACATCCTTCCTTCATTCTTGGATCTGGAGATGATCTGCAGCGTGTTCAGCAGGCGCTCTTTAGATTTCTAGGATCTCCGAGGACCTGAAACAGCAGCAGAGGCAATATTTTGTGTGCCAGGTGAGGCCAGCCTGGACCGGACGGCAAACATCACAGGAAGTGAGGTCGCTGTGCACAAACTGGATAATAAAGATGGACACATGTTCCTCCTGCTCTGCTCTCCTAAACCTGCATTCTTGTTGGTGGCCAGCAGGTGGCGACAGCAGAAACGGGAGATATTAATGCACCTTTAGGAAATCATTTGTGTTGTAGTGATAAAGCTAAAGTGAAGCGAGTTAAGTCTGTGTATGCACTTACAAATACAACAGTACATGCACAGTAATACAAGGAATCAGCAACAACACGACATAAACAATAATAACAACGATGCGTGTATACATGTTAGTATGTAGCTCCTCCTTAATGGAGGTGAACAAAGCTTAAGCTTTGAATCAGGGCGACTGTGTCACAGACGAAGTCTGTGCAGGATTTTAAACTGTTGTTTTTTCCCAGATAGTTGAAGTCCTCCCAAATCCTTCGCCCCGGTCTGTCTGTACAACAAAGATCTGCTTTGTTAATGTCAGAGACGTCGACACTGTTGCAGAGACATTTCGAGATATCTTAAAGCTTTTGCTCAGCTTGATGAAAGTCCAGTAGCTCCTCGTTCTCCAGTCGGCTTCACATTTCAGACACACTGATGATTCAATATGAACCCAAACTGAGGAGGTCTTATGTTTCCATACAGGTATGTCTAAAAGAGCAATGAGCTCATAATATCCACAAGATCCAGTCCTCACGAATTCCAAAAGGAAGAACTAAACCTTCAGTTATTATTCGAGTGGACAGGAATCATCCTCTTTGGGGACCATTCATCTCAATGGACTCCTGTCCAGGGGCGGAGCGTGGGGGTGGCTTACTGGGCTTAAGCCCGGGTTGTTTTGTCAGAAGCCCGGGGTATTTTGGAGTGCAATTTTTTCATAGTTAGATGTCTGGCTGACAACTGTATAAAACAAAAAGTACACACAATATTCGAAGCACATAGTGCACACTGTGGGAATTTACGACTGTGCGTGAATCCCCCCCTGATATTGGTATGATCCAAGCTCAGGCACTAAGCGACTGAGCGAGGGGGCGGGGCAGCTGCTGCCCGTAAGTGCGCTGTTGGAGAGACGGAGCCAGCCATACTAAGGAGAGCTTAAGTTTGACCAGGTACCAAAGCAAATCATTCGTACCGTACAAATAATGTAAATATGATGGTGCATCACGAAAGATTGATATCAAACTGATCACTTGACCAATATTACGTTACTTGCTCTTCAAGTGAATCAACAAATGGCGAAATGAAAAGCCGAACAAATGCTATTTTTTTTAGAGATTCTTAGCTTACGTGTGTTTATTTCATATTTTCAGTTCTTACCCTCCCCGACTAAATCGGTTTCAGTTATGTACTGAAATATAAGAATGGACATTAGAGGGTTCTTTCAAAGAAAAACTCAGGTAAATGTTATTTTATATATTATGCTTTGTATGTTGTTCAGTATATTTGTATGCAAAACAAGAGGAATTTCAGTACACAGCAGGATATTCACATTTGTAACCAGATATTTACACTTTAGGGAGAAAACATAAAACATTTTTACTGCACAACATCAATTTAGAGTAAACTTTTGTTTTAGATAAATATTGAAATATCTTTTGAATTAGTTAAATGTCACAATAAAGAGAGACAGAGCTTTCTGTTTTTTATCACTTTCATCAAATTTAGGAGTACATATACACTAAGTTTATTGTTAATTAATAAGAAAACTCCAGACGATTCCATTCTGAGCTGAAGAAGCTTCTGATAGGTTAGTAGAGTCCATGTGAGTAAACAGGTGACACAGCTGTGGATGCATATAAGGCAAAACACAGAGCCTGTTTCTGTGACATGGGAAAATCAAGAGATGTCAACCAAAACACCAGGAAAAGAACTATGGAGCTCCATAAGTGTGGCTCAATTTTGAATACAATTTGGTGCCATTTGCAATTAAGAAATACAGACGATTTCTCTCTTTACTCTTAAAGTTAACAAATATGTTTTTTATATTTATCAATCTAAAAAAAATAAACATTTGGTCTGATTTGATGTTACAATTAAAAAGTGTTTGTGTTTTTATCTGAAGAGTTTGTAAATATCTGTATATTTGATGATTGTCAGCACAAAGAGAGAGAGAGGAACAGAGAGGGAGATGGAGAATGAGGACAGAACAGAGATGAACAAGAGCAGGTGAGACACACATGTTAGTCAAATGGTTGTTTACCAAAAGTATCACCGTATCATAGGTACTCATGTATCTCATACCTAGTGTTTCTTTTTAGGTTTGTTATTTTTCAAATTCTATATTTATTAAGTTATGCAGGCTTGTTTGCACAACAAGGCTAAATAATTATATAAACTTTTCTCAATCTAAATATTGTACTTTGGTAAAATTAAAAAATAAATGTAGTGCAGGTCTATGATGATTTTTAGTGCTACTATCATCTAGTTCTGATTCTGGTTCTGTCTTGGTTAAGTCCCAAGTAGTCCTGATTTTGAACTGTTGTAGTCCTGTTTTAATTCTGGATCAGTTCTTGGTCTGGTTGAATTGGGGTTTAGTCCTCGTGTCTTGATACAGCCCTGATTTTGTTCTGCCTTGCTGCTTAATTAAAAAACTAGTTTAAGGTGTTCTGCACATGTGAGATATATATTTTTCCCTATATGAAGTCATTCTTTTTTGAACAAAACTCAAAACAGAGCCAATTAATCTTTCAGTCATTTCTACCCCCCCCCCCCCCCCCCCCCGGGAAAAAAAAATCCCACATGCATACTATCCTTTTGGGCTAAGCCCCGGGTGTTTCAAATGTCTGGCTCCGCCTCTGCTCCTGTCTAACGAGCATATATCCCTATAGAGCTTCTCTAATCGTATCCAATAGTGGACTAAAGTTAGCCTTCGTTATCAGATAACAGTGAGGTGGTATAAACACACTAAAGTAGGCGAAACACGAGAGAGAACATTTAAAGGGGAGCATGTAAAAGACAAAGTGTGAGACAAAAATAATAAATCGAGCAATTCTGAGATTATTTTATGAAATTTCTGACTGATTATAATCGCAGACGCTCTGGGCTCTGATTGATCGTCTCTGGATCTTAAAGTCTTTTGAGGCTTTTTGAGCTACAGGTGCTGCAGAGCCCTCGTGAAGAACTTTAACCTTTTAAAACCGGAGCGCGGTCCATCTGAGTTCCTCTTTGCGACGTGCAGAAAGCACGTTTGTCTCTTATGGTTACTAGAAACAAGAAACAGCAGACCATCGTTGTTAAGAAGTGGCTCCCAAGTTTATTTTAGTCTGAGAGAGTTTCATGTAAAATATGCACAGCTTATTTTACAAAAACGTGTGTGTGTGTGTGCGCGCGCTCTGAACTGGAATGTAGAAGGAATGCTTGACGGATGTTCAACGACTACAAGGATGCGGTGATGAAATAAAACCTGTCAGACCCGAAGCGGCTCTGACGTGATGGCAGTCGGCTTTGTTTTTACAGTGCAGTGAACAAAGAGTCGCAGTACGCACACAGCTCGACAACTTTATGTCCACAAATCGACACGTTCACCACAGCGCAAGTAGAAATACAAACACAACAGATGCAAAATTAATGGCTGTGAAATTATTTTCTTCGTATCCAGATGCAGCGAGGGACCTCGGGGCTCCAGAGCCGAGCTGGATTCAGACAGTCTGTATGAGCCGCTCGGCCCATAAAACAGAAGCAAAAAGAACAAAGCACACAGATCCAGATACACATCGATATGAACGTTTAAAGATTTTAAACCTTATTTGTGTTTCAAAGAAATGAATAACCTCGGACCGACAACACAAATGTACAGTGTGTGTGTGTGTGTCACAGAGTGAAAACAGTGCTGTAAACTCATCCAGAGTGACGGACATGTGACCGACTGCTCCAACAGAAGTAAACATCTACACAGGCTGCAGTTCCTCTAACGTCCAGCAGAGGCTCCAGCAGTGAGTCCGCAGAAACACGTTCTCCTCCTGATAGGCCGAGGACACAGGCGGCTTTAGCTGCTAGCTGTCTGCTAGGCTTCACCTGAACTGACGTCTGGACAGTGTTTGTGCTGTTTTAATGATTATCTGACCATCAAATGTCAGCTGTGAGGTTACTGTCCAACAAGTCTGAACAGTTTTACTGAGTGAAATTCCAGGTTTTTAATGTGATTTTAGTGATCAGCTGGTATTTGTTGCCTGTGGATGCAGACTGCTAACCAGGCTGGCTAGCATTAGCTAATAACTTTCTCCTGTAAGTACGGTGACTTCTGGCTCTAAAAACATTTGGCAGTGTTACAAAATCCATCTTTTCTATACAGGCTGTGACACGTAGCTAAACATGGTCTTTTTAACAGAACAGACGAGGCCGCTTTAAGTTAATGTAATGGATGATGTAACGAATTATCTTTCACAGCTGGGCCCACGTCCTCATTTAAGTTTGGTAACGTTTTAGCAGGTAAAAGTGATGCTTTGACATGAATTGAGCTGCGGTTTGGGGAAGGCCTCGAAGGGGACTGGCGAAGGCTCCCGGGCGGATCCCCGTGGACGAAATAGAAGTGAAGAAGCTAAAGAGTGGAGAACAAGGAGGGAGGGGCATGTAAACGAGAATGATCGGCTTGCAGAACTGGGGGAACCGATATAGGTGACAGCCGGAGAAGCGTGTTTGGAGGCGTGGTCCCGCTCCTGAAATTCCGATACATCAGTCATCTGTCAGTGCGGCCCAGGGCGGCTGTGGCTACAATGTAGCTGCCATCACCAGTGTGTGAATGTGTGGATGGCTGGATGTAGTGTGGAGCGCTTTGGGGTCCTTAGAGACTGAGTAAAGCGCTATACAAATGCAGGCCATTTACCATAATCTCCAATACAAAAAGTAAAGATGATGTAATAGATTACACACCTGTTACGTCACAGTGTCATCTCCCTGTGCCACAGCCTTTCTTTCCAGGCCGACTCTGAACCTGAGCTGCTAAATCTGAACTTATTTCACTCTCTGAAAATCAGCTGATTGAAACACATGCTGCATAAAATTGACCAAAAACACAAAATCAAAGCACATAAAGCAGCAACGCAACTGGGACATCATCAAAACAAGTAGATTTCCACACCGACTGTGTCCTAACGCTATACCAAGCAGTAATCAGCACATCTGACTGTGGACTAAGACGATGGACACGAGCACAGAAATGAGAGACATGACGCAAACGTGCACAGTCAGGATGTGATGCAGAGTCTGCACACAGCTGCAGACGGCCGGCTGTTTTCATCACAACTATGCAAATATTTCTGGGAGGGAAACACTGATGTAAATAACGCAGCGACGGCGTCGTGTTAAGCTAACTGAACATCCTTCCAGGAAACAGTTTGGACAAACGTGGCCTGAGCGTGAAGCTGGTTCAACAGGAGTGCTGCACACAGCACAGAGGAGAGCAGCGTGCGACTGTGCCGCCATCACATTCTGTTCGCTTTAAACAAACAAAGATTTCTCAAAAACAAATAAAAGGGCTAAACTGGCATCACAGCTGGAACAGGCTGACCACGACTACCCGAGTCCTGTTGAACAGAAGACACCTGAACAACGTTTGGTTAATCTCGCCTCCTCACCTCGTTGCAGAGTCCTCAAACCTGGAGCCTTCTCCCTGCGCTGCTGCAGCGATTACATCACTGTGACACAGTGTCAGTGAACTTTGTGCAGAAAATGAGGTTTCATTATTAGGAAACTGGCTAAACGTGCCAAATGACTGCAGGATATAAAAGGAGATGACTGAATGCTGCAGCTCCCCCCTCACTGCTCATGTCAGCAGCTGAAAGTAATTAAAGTTACCACACTGCTTCCTAGAAAACACAACAAAATTCCAAAGAAAGTCCGTGAACGGTCAAAGTGACGTAAGCCAGCAGTAATTCATCCCAAAAACAAGCAAAGCAGAGAATCGCTGCGTTTCAGACCTGAACTAAAGTCACAAAGCTGAAGCGACTGACTGCACCTCACACTTTCTCCAAATGAATTTCAAATGTCAAAACTCTGTCGCACAAAAAATGAAAATGAAGACTGGAAATGTGATGAACCTGGGTCTAGCTGCTCGCATGTTCTTAAAGGGAGTGAGTGTGAGCTTCCAGTGTGACTGTGCGCCGCCGCCGCCGCAGCGTGGGACGGCCACTCCCGACATACGCAGTGAGGTTTGAGTGTGTGGGTCGTGTAAGCATGTATGACACATCTGTAATGAAACATCAGGGCGTTGTCAGCGTGTCAGGGAGGAAATCAGTGCAGAAAGGACAACTCTCACAATGGGTGCATCGAACCTGACTCACACAGATCCCATGATGCTGAGTGACAGAAAGCTGCAAAGATGCACAGCTTTTGTTTGGCTGTTCTTTCTTTTGCAAGCGTCACTTTAAATGGAGAGGAAACCTGAACTGGGCGGCTCAAGTGTTTTGATCTTCAGCTGAAAGATGAAACCAGCGCTGCAGTTCCTCTGACGTCCACTAGAGGCAGTGAGCCAGCCCCGATAGACTCCCGCCTCTGCAGCAGGTGGATGGCGACACAGGCGGCTGCTAGCTTCACCTGAACTGGACCTCTGGACCGTGTTTGTGCTTTCGGAGCCTTTTGGAGCCATGACATCATGTGACCAATAACATGGCTGCTGTGAGGTCACTGCACTTGGAGTCGTATCTGGTGAGCGAAATTCAAGGTTTTTACTTGGATGACACTTTGTTTTGCCACACCCTTACATGCAGTCTGCTAACCAGGCTAGCTCATGTAATCGCTTCCCCTTTGGCAGCCAGAACGGTAACATTAAGGCTTTGACATCAGAGTCCTTCTCAGGTTTGTGGCTTTCACTTCTTTCCAGGCGGTTTCAGATCAGGTCAGCCTGAGCTGATCTGAAACCGATCTGTCACGAGAACAGACACAATACTAAAACTCACAGAAAACTCAGGACTATGGTACAGTGTCTTTGTCTGTCTTTTATGTGCAGTCTTTGTCTGAACCAGTATTGTTTCAGAGGATTAAACAGACGAGCTCACACTTTTCAGACTTCAGACTGCGGTGGAGCGACGGAGGCTTTAACTGTAGCAGAGACAGACAGATCTAAGCTGCACTTCTCCACCCGGAGCCCGAGCTCAGCTGCACGCCGCCTGCCGCATTTCAGTCTGGGAATCCGGCTTTTTCAGACTTTTACATTAGTATGCTGATGAGATACGTCCACAGCACACAGGATATCTACACACTTGTCTTTTTACTGGTTATTTTTCTAAATACTTTTAAGCTTCCAGAAGTTTTACGTTCAGCTGATAGCAGACCTGTGATCGCTGAGACTGCATCAGCGTCTGGGCCTCTCAGGGAAATCGAATCCTCACACCTGTTATACACAACACAGCAGACCTGGAAGTGAAGCTGCAGGCTGTGCTTCAAACTCAAGACCACTGTGCTGACTGATACACTGCCTGTGTCTCCACCCACCTGTTTATCACGAGGCCACGCCCCTCATAATGCGAAGCCTTACAGTTTAAATGGATAGAGTTGTTACAAATGGTGAAATCAGCTACAGAGACCAGATGGTCTACGAGTCTACAGGCGCTGACTCACTTTTGGCGCCGCCCTCTAGTGGCCATTAGAGGAACTGCAGTTTCTCGCACTTACGTGTGGTTGAGACGTTCAGCCCAGCTGGCCGTGAGTCACAGTATCCTTCACGCTATTGATCGAGCTGGTTTCAGTTAACTGAAATCCCCCACTTTGTCTTTGGCAGGTCAGATTTTCCACCACTAAAATATTATCAGACTGGAAAAGAATGAATTCCACGTGGAGGACGTAATCCCGACACGTGGCGCCCTGTCTGCTGCTCCGTCACGTCTGCCACGCACTCTTCAACAACATTTTTAATTTCAACATCACAGACTTGGTATCAAAGACTATCAGAAGATTATTTTTAACTACATGAACCTTTAAAAAAGTTTTCTGTGGTTTTCAGGCAGAGATCCAGTTTATCCATCCTTCATGACAAAGATCATCCTGATTGGCTCTCTGAGGTTCATGGAAAAGGAAATGCAGATGTTCGTGCGCCTGCGTCTGAATAATCTCTCGTCCTTTGTCTCTACTGCTTATGCACGTCCTCGTGCCGCAGTATCTTGTACAGGACCCAGTAGAATATGTTGAAGAAGAGGAAGGCCAGCGGGAAGCCGGCCCTCGACACAGTGTCAATCTTTTTGGCTCGGTCGATGAACAGCTTCCTCATCTCCTCCATGCTTTTACCCCCACTGGCTGCTGCAGGTGCATTCTGGGTAGCGTTCTGCGCCGTGGCTCCCGGCGTGTTCAGTGCACTCACGGCGTTGTTGGCGCTGGCCTTCGACTCCTTGCTGTTACTCGGGGTGGAGGTCACGGCGGCAGCAGGGGTCAGCCTGCTCTCATGTGCCCCCCCTTCCTGTTGGAGAGACGAGGAGGAAGAGGAGGAGCAAGGGGAGGAAGGGGTAGGGGGTCACGGATTATTTGTGAATCTGTTCACCGGTTTGGCCTCTGAGCGAGGCACCACACCTGACCGAAGCACAAAAACGAAGAAGCAAATGAATTCAGATTTCCTCGGGTTGGTGCTCGGAGCTACTTTCTCTACGTTCCTGTTTAAAACCTTCTGAAGCTGACCTACAGACAAACACCAGCTGTGAGGCGTTAAAGAGAAACCAGCAGTGCAACGAGTCATTAAGAGTTTAGCTCAGAGTTTAAACTCTGCCCCCTGGTGGTGAAAGCTTTAGTTAAACTCTGCTGAGGAAATTACAAAAGGTATCTTTACACCTGCCGCGTGCTTTTGAATCAAATTTTAGGCAGAAATGTGACGACACTGAGCCGAGAAATGTTTGTATATGAGATCATAATAAGGATGAAGATGTTTTTGGGAGCCATTGATTCACAAAAATAATCTAAAGATTAGTTCAGGTGTTACAGCTGCGGTTTCAGTTAAATGTGCAGAGAGATGTCAGCCATCAGTAAACAGCTGTATGTATCCAAACCTTCCTGCCCTGCGTGAAAAATCACGAGGTCTGATTACTGCCAGGCCTGCTGCCATCACTAAAATAGACGAAGACCAACTGAAGCAGACTGAAAGATCTCAAACGGCAGCACGCCACGATCTCAAGAAGCAGCTGAGGAGCAAAGTCAGTGACATCATCAGCCTGAGAGGGTGACGGAGACATTTCTAAGGCTGTGGGACTCCAGCGACCCACGCTGAGAGCCTGGGAACCATCGCCGACTCATCCAGGAGGTCACAGAAGAGCCCAGAACAACATCTATTAAGCTCAGCTAGGGTCAGAGGTCACGACTCAACGGTAAGAAAGAGGCGGGGCAAAGATGGGAGAGTCCAAGCAGAAACCACTGCTGACCAAGAAGATCACAAAGTCTCGTCGCACATCTGCCAACAAACATCTGGAGGATAATATTCTGAGGGCTGACGAGACAGAAGCTGAACTTTCTGAAGCTTTGAGTCACGTGTGCATCAGACTAACCACGCAGGAACCAGCAGCTCCGCCTCTGATTGGCTCAAAGGGACAAAATAAAGGTTCTGGAGCGTCCGAGTCAAAGTCTGGACTTAAACCAGACTCAGATGCTTTGATGCTGGAAACCCTCCAGTGAGACAAACAGCAGGTATCAGGTTACACTCAGGACAGGCAGGTGTGGATACCTTTGTTCCCTTAATGAGTGACATCATCATTTAAAAACCATGCCTGTGGATAAACAGTGATGTCAGAGTCTGTGCTGGCGTCCTGTGATTTTTGTTCTTTGGCTCACAGACTTCCTGTCAGCTTACAGCATCCTCAGACTGTCCACACAGTCAGGCCGCTCTGCAGGCGGCCGGTGGGAGACAATGTCCCAGCCTCCAGCTGTTCATCATCACTGAGCGGCCGCGTGTTTGTCTGGACAAACCGACACATACTCTGTAAGCTGAAGACATTTCTGAGCACAGTTAAGCTCAGCTGAAGTTTTACATGCTCACTCAAACTGTCCTGATCCAGATGTGCACTCATCTGGAAATATGTCATTAAAAACCACAGAAACAGTCACGACTCGCACACATCAGAGAAATACGTTTATGTTCGTGTCACCATTTTACTCCTTCAACACATCCTGTCTTATTTATGAAGCTGCTGTGTGAAAAGTGTCAGACTGATGGAGGAGGAGCTCCTGCAAGAGAAACATGCGCACAGACACACACACATGCAGCGTGGCATTACCCCGTGGTTGCTGGTGTAGATGTTGGTCATAGATCCGTACAGAGGCTCTGCCGCTTTGAGGCCGTCGTCAGTGTTAATACGACGAAGGGACTCGGCTAGCTCCTCTGGATCAACGGCACCTCCACTGATCTACCGACCGACAGCATGCACACGTCAACAGAAAGCAAAAGGAAGAACAAAAGAAAAAGAGCAGGCTGGGCCGCTCAGCCGTTCAGTCAACGCAGGGAAACGTTCAGCTGCTTGCACAGACGCACAGATAGGAACGCTGATGGATTTGCATCAGACGCTGTCTATGAGCTAAATCGACCGTAAAATGATTTTTTATGTGTTTTCTTTTCCAAAATTGTTTCCATGTGTGTTTGTTTTTATTTCATTGTGTTAAACAGTAAACTTAGTGTGTCTGCAGGTCTCTGTTCACATTCAGTCTTCAGACCCACAGGCTCAGCGTCTGTGCTTTCATCAGGACGTGTCAGTGACACGTTTGTGTTGGCGAGTTGACTGAATGCTGATCTTCCAGCCCGCCGAGGTCGTGATCACGCACCGAGCTCAGGCTCATCCGGGTTGGATGGCTGCAGAAACACAGAATCATCACACTGATGCGGTTACATGCTGCGTCATGCACCGATACAGCGAGATGACTCAAACATGCGGAGCGAGAAGCACCGATTCCTCCACCACTTCCTCCTCCCTCTCCGGCCCAGCTCCAATCCGACCTGGCGCTCCACGCTGAGCTGGAAGCTCAAACGTCAGATGGAAGTGATAAATCCATTTCTGACATGCTCCCACATATCTCTGTCTTTCTATAAATTCTAATAAGAATAAAAATAACGAGTTAGCACATTTCAAAAGTGTTTCCATAGAAACAAACGAGATGTGTGTGCAGGTTTATACGTGACACACGTCTAAAGCTAATCCAGACTTTTATCCTGAAATCTTTCAGGGATTTTTCCACCCTGGGATGGGCCAAAAGTGTACTCATGACTTCTGCACAGATATATGAAAAATTTAAATAACAGAAGTTGGAAGAGATTTTTTCCTGGATGCAGCGAGTCAAAGTTTTCCTGAACTCTAAACATCGGACGAGGCTGAAAATTCCCACGATGAATGATTTGTGCTGCTGTCAGCGTTCCCCTCAGCCGGGGTGCTCAGCCTCAGCCTGGACGGCGTGGACCTGCGCTCCTCACAGTGAGCCGGATTGGATCTGGGCCTTTCTCACCTCGTGCCGTCTCTGAGCAGAACGCTGCAACAACAACGTGTCACCACACGGTGGCAGCCTCAGCCCAGAGCACACGAGTCACAGCGGTCCATCAGTCTGTGGATGCAGGTCACAAACTGTGTGTAGGTGTTCCTCACTCTGGATGGTGCTGCGTTCGCTGTGCTGTGCAGTGTGTGGGACTTTTCTGTACCTTGCTCTTATTCTTGTTGTGCCGTCTGAAGCGCAGCAGCTCTTTGTGTTGCCTCGACACAAAGTTAACGGCGGCGTACTCCAGCAGCGCAGAGAAGACGAACAGAAGACACACGGCCATCCAGATATCGATGGCCTTCACATAAGAGACCTGTAAACACACACACGCTTCATTCAGCAGGCTGGAGGCGCTCACCGTCAGTGGTTTAAGTTCACAGTGAGTCTCAAACGTAACTCCGACTGCACAGATGTTTCATTTTCTGCAATAATTATAGACTTTATTTCAGGGCTGCAGCTGTGTGTGTGTGTGTGTGTGTGTGTGTGTGTGTGTGTGTGTGTGTGTGTCTGAGTGCGCTGCTGTGACACCCGTGGTGTCAAGAAGATGTAACTGCCCTCCTTTATGAAACGATGACTTATTCAGACACATGTAACATACTGGAGTGCAAAGCTCTGTTAAGCACTGGAAACATGAGAAACCTCCTAACCTCCACACACACACACACACACACACACACACACACGCACGCACGCACACACACACAGCTGTTCGGCCTAGCCTTTGTGTGTGTACAGTATGTGAGGGAGGGATGAGTGTGCTGATGAGTTAATAAGGCTTATGTAACGAGCGCTCCGTGTCTGATTGTTTCTCATGCATACACGATACCAGAGCAGGACTGTGGGGCTTGTTGTCACTCACGCTCTGCCAGACGCATGATGTGTGGAATAAACAGACTTCGGTTTGTGCGTGCAAAACATCCGGTAAGATGGCGGAGGACAAAAACTCAGCAGCACGTCACCATGGTAACATCTGCCGCAGACCTAACCTGGTCCAAAGCAAACTCCAGATGAGACATTAACATGTATAAACCCCTGTCCAATCGACCAATCACATTCAAAACGTCCCTGGGTCACTGTGTGACCCCCGTGCCTGCAGGCTTTGTGTTGCTCTGCTTCACCAGCTGTCTCCAGAGTGGATGCAGGAGCTTTGTCTGGGCTGTGGTGGAAGCTGCTCTGAATTGTGAGGTTTTACATCATGAACAGCTGAGTGTGTGCTTTTGTTTTTCTTGGGTAGGAACGGCAGCACTTTGTGATGGAGATGTTACTCTGCTGCAGAGCAGCTACACCTCCACAATACCAACTGAAGTGCCAAGCTTCTGCAATGGCTGCACCTAAACCCCGCATGTCAGACTCCATTCAATCATTTAAAAACTCACCTGTTCCACCTAGCCTTTGAAGCAAACTAGTTCGGACTTCCACCCGGTCTGCATTTGTGCTATGTAACTGTAACTGTCACTGTAACTGTAACTAAACCTGTTTATTAACTGTTTTTGTTGCCATTCGTTGGAATCTGCCTTGTGTGAAGCACTTTCATGGACACTTCCCTTTTTAAATGTGCTGTAGAAATAAATACTGATTGAATAATTGAGAGTCTGTGATGGGAAGGAAAAAAAGATGGAATGGTTGGAAGGCTGAGTCTGCCGGAGAGAAGAGAAGACATGGATGCAGCATCACCTCTGCTGGACACGCAGCGGCGGCTGAGGACCGCCTACTGTGAACCGCGTCATCATTACAGCCTCACAACGAACAACATGTCGCGCTAATATTATCCTTCATCTACATGCATTCAGGTAGCAACAGTCCTCACAGTGTGTGCAGCGTGAGGCCTTTTACACACGCACACACACACACACACACACACACACACACACACACACACACACACACACACACACACACACCTTAGGCAGTGAGGTCCTGGAGCCTGAGCTCTGCGTCGTCATGGTGAGGACGGTGGTGATGCCCAGGGCCACGCGGGCCGGTGCGGCGTCCATGTTGATCCAGAAGGAGACCCAGGACAGGATGACGATGAGCAGGGAGGGGATGTACATCTGGATCAGGTAGTAGCCCATCTGACGCTCCAGGTGGAAGCGCACCTCGATGCAGGTGAACTTTCCTGTGACAAAGGAGCGACAGTCACAAACCTGCAGACAGGAAAACTTCAACATAGGCTTTGGCATGAGCGACGGGGGCGAGAGGATACTCCCACCTCGTAGCCGACTCGCTAGCAGCATGGCCGCTTCACCTGTCCCTCGGCCTCCTTTAGCAGTAATGATACTTGTAACATATGTGTACCTGGGGCTTCTGTTTAAGACACCACCAACTTGTTCATGTGTCTAACCGCTTTTACCCACTCGGCGACACACCCGCCGCGGGTCAAACTCTGACTCTGTTCTGCCAAAACAATGTGGGACTCTGTAGTTTTCTCTGGTCCCCTCCCCAGTCAGACCAGGAGTGACATGTTTAGCCGCATGTTCTCCTTAAATTGCTGGCTGTCTGAGTGGTGTCCCAGAAACGATGTGGGCTTCATAGATAATTGGCAAACCTTCTGGAGGAAACCTGGTCTTGTTAGGAGAGACGGCATCCATCCCACTTTGGATGGAGCAGCTCTCATTTCTAGAAATATGGACAAATTTATTAAACCCCCCAAAATATGACTATCCAGAGTTGGGACCAGGAAGCAGAGCTGCAGTCTTACACGCCTCTCTGCAGCTTCTCTCCTCCTGCTACCCCCCCAAAAACCCATCTCCATAGAGACTGTGTCAGCTCCCAAACAGACAAAAAACAAACTAAAAACCAGCAACAAACAACTTAAACATAAACAATCACAAAGAAAGAACAATACAGTATCCACATCTGAACCAAAGAGTAACACAGTGAAATGTGGATTATTAAATATTAGGTCTCTCTCCTCCAAGTCTCTGTACATGACTGAATAATTGATCAACAAATTGATTTACTCGATTAGCCTGCACTTTGCTCTCGCTCTGCAGGCCTACTTGTTGTTCCTAGAGTATTTAAAAGTAGAATGGGAGGCAGAGCCTTCAGTTTTCAGGCCCCTCTTCTGTGGAACCAGCTTTCAGTTTGGATTCAGGAGACAGACACTATCTCTACTTTCAAGATTAGGCTTCAAACTTTCCTTTTTGCTAAAGCATATAGTTAGGGCTGGACCAGGTGACCCTGAATCCTCCCTTAGTGATGCTGCAATAGACGTAGGCTGCCGGGGATTCCCATGATGCACTGGGTGTTTCTTCTTCACTCACTATGTATTAACAGACCTCTCTGCACTGAATCATATCTGTTATTAACCTCTGTCTCTCTTCCACAGCATGTCTTTATCCTGTCTTCCTTCTCTCACCCCAACCAATCACAGCAGATGGCCCCGCCCCTCCCTGAGCCTGGTTCTGCTGGAGGTTTCTTCCTGTTAAAAGGGAGTTTTTCCTTCCCACTGTCGCCAAAGTGATTGCTCATAGGGGGTCATGTGATTGTTGGGTTTTTTTCTGTATGTGTTATTGTAGGGTCGACCTTACAATATAAAGCTCCTAGAGGTGACTGTTGTTGTGATTTGGCGCTGTGTAAATAAAGCTGAATTGAATTGAACTCGTATAGTAAACTTCCAAATTTTGGTCCCTACAAACATATGTGTACACACACACACACACACACACACACGCACACACACGCACACACACACGCGCGCGCACACGCACACACGCACACACGCACGCACACACACGCACACGCACACACGCACGCACACACACGCACACACACACGCACGCACACACCTTGGAGCACAAACGTGACGGATGAAACGTGGCAACCGTTTCATCCTGTGTGCATCTTACCTGCATCCTGATGCTTACAGCAGTGTGTGTGTGTTACCTGTGTTGTAGTGCTTGGTGCAGTATCGGAGGTCTGATTCATCTTTGAGGATGAACTGTGGGAGCGTGAGGCCGTCGGCCACTTGAACAGGTCCGTTCTCCTGCCACTCAAAGATCAGGTCGTTCATGGTGTAGCCGACTGAAACACAGAAATTATGAGAGACAAAAGATTTAAAAAAGGCCACAGAGCACAAGTCTGTGTGTAGTTTGACCATCTTTTGTTCAGATTGTGTCGACTTGTGTTCGCACTCTTGTGTCTGCAGACTGTCGGTGTTTCAGGGCAGCAGGCACGTTTTCCTTCCTCGTGGGGCCCGCACTACGACAGATGCTGAACACACCCAGGGTCTCCATTTATGCAGCTTCAGTGTTTTTAATGTTTTTATTGTTTTTAAATGTGCATCTCTGTGTCGGCATCGTTTCCTCGGTGGTCCTCGGTCTCTGTGTTTCAGCATCACTGTGTTTTTGGTTATTTCCTGTTTTATTTTGAAGGGTACTTTTCTCTCGTGTCTTGTTCTGATTTTTCCCCCTTTGTGACCGTCTGCTGTGTTTTCACCTGTGTTGGCTCACCTGTGCCTCACATGGTAACTGGCCTGGTTCTTGCTCTGTACAACATGCCTCATTTACACGAGCACGATGATTCGTAAATCTCAGATTTTTTCACAACCCAACATAAAAAAAACATCAAATGTTTAAAGTGAAAAAACTATGAGCTCATTTTGAGTTTGGGGGCAGCAACACGTCTCTAAAAGATCTGCAGGGCTGCAACAAGAAGCTGGAAAAGTAGTTCGGACGAGAAAGAAAAAGCTGGAGGAACACTGAGCTGCTAATCAGGCTGTCAGCAGGTCAGTCACATGATCGGGTATAAAAAGAGCGTCTCAGAGGGCCAGAAGTTCTCAGAAACTGCATCCACAAACTGGTTTTCAGAACGATGCTCCTCACTGTGAACATCTCATCGTCATCATGTGGAGGAATCTCTGTGCGCAGAGAAGAAGCCAGATGTGACCGGCGCCATCTCCTCTGGACCAAAGCTCCTTTAAAACTGATCTGAGGTCAGACTCATCCAAACATGGACGCCGCATCCTCGGACTGAAGAGGAGAGCATCCAGCTCATTATCAGCGCTCAGGTCAACGCCTGCAGCTCTGATGTTTAGGGGGCGTGCCTGTGGGACTCACAGCTGGCACATCTGGATACCAAAAAAAGGAGGAAGCAGAGCGAGGACTGCTGAGCTGTGAAAGTCCAGCAGCTGCTCTCCGCAGCTCGCAGACGCTCTCAGACTGATGTTCGAGGACAACGTTTGCAGATCGCTGCAGCCTGTTTTTGTGTCAGCCCTGATTTCCGGCTCTGTTTAGCTTCCTTAGTTTTCCCATCTTTAGGACTCGTGCATCTCATTGGTGCGTCCCGTCCTCAGCACACAGGACACTGGATGTTTTTAGATAGAGCTCACGGCCAAACGCACCACCAGCACAGATATCACCACACACATCAGAGAGGCACTGCAACGTGCCCGAGGACGGGCCAGAGATGGCTGGATGATGCAGGAGGCTTGATGTTAATGCAAACAGATGCCGTGATATTATTCTTGTTTTCACACATGCGTCTTATATCCAGCTTTCAGTGGCCCCTCTTCTTCTGTGTCCGGGTGAAGGCAGAGGGAGAGCGGAAGCCACGTATGAATGCGTGCGGTCGGAGCGCTGCGGGGCTCTTCGGCGAGCGCAGGAAGCAGCTGGTATGTGCTGGTGCAAGCCTGCAGCCATGCACAGAAAGAATGAGTTCATCCTGCTTCTTAAGCTTCGGCTGAAAGTGCGTGAAAAGTGTTTGCATGTTAAAAAAGAGAAAAACAGAGGAGGCCTGCAGCCTTCCACACGAGCATCTGTGCTCGGCTCGGGATGCTTTTAAATCTTACGACGGCCTCCGGTGGCAGCGGCGGCCGTGACTGTCGACTCGCTGCACTTACAAGCTCGGCTGGTCCCGGACGCGACCTGAACAGGGTCAGGCTGCAACCACAGCCTCCAATTATGTTTCACGGAACGAGACATAAACCTGGACCGAGGACTTTCTGTCCTCGAACACGGACCACGTCACGACTCATTTCCTCTGCATGCCAGTATGTCCTGATGCGTCCTTATGGTTCGTCTGACATCAGGGAGCAGCAATGCAAATAATCTGTGCGTGTCTGTGTGTGCGTGTGCTTACGTCTCAGTGTGTGTGTGTTTCTATGTGTGTGTATGTGGGTCAGAGAGGACTGGAACTACCAGTGAAGATGAATAAGCTCTTCGAGGGCTGTGTCCCTGAGGCCAGGCCTCTGATTGGGCAGACGATGGATTCGTCATCATAACTGTATCAACATCATTAAACACGACTGCTTCCTTAAAAAGATATGCTGCTAAAATATGTTCCCATGGAGGGAGACTAAATATACTTCAAGATGGATGAATGAATCTCTTCTTCATCCAGCTTTCTGGAGCATCATCCGCACGACATCAACAGATTCTGAAATCATGGTATTGTTTGCAGCACGGACTTCCTGCGTGTGCAGGCAGCACACGTCTGAACAGAAGCAGCGTGCTACATATTCAGAGTCACGCACCGAGCCTCTGTGGGCGCGGAGACGGATCGGAGGAGACGTATCGCTGGGATATGGAATATACATGTTCACGCGGAGCAGAAACACGACAGGTGGCGGCGGCGGGCGGGGGGCTGCTGTATGTTTAAGCACACAGCTTTAACCCGAGGAACTTCCCTCTCCATGACAGAAGTCTTAATCCACACTCGGGCTGCTTTTATCTGTCTGTGAGGGGGGGGATTTAAACATTATCTACACGGATCAGAGTTTTAATCTCATTCTGAGCCTCGCTGGGAATGACTGCCGCTGTAATTAGCTCCTGTCTATCTCTGCAAATTCACAGCGGCCCAGAGCCGCAGCCTCTGAAGCATCTCCCATCAGCTGGTCAGAAAGTTTAGCTGATCCA
Source organism: Copadichromis virginalis (assembly GCF_057382275.1). Taxonomy (NCBI): domain Eukaryota; kingdom Metazoa; phylum Chordata; class Actinopteri; order Cichliformes; family Cichlidae; genus Copadichromis; species Copadichromis virginalis. The sequence continues at coordinate 43,152,681 of NC_140623.1, forward strand.
GCCGCAGCACACGTCTGCTTCAGAATCAAGGCGACGGCCGACAGGAGAGCAGACCCTGCTAACAGCTCCCCAAATGGCTCTTTAAATGTCAGCTGCATTTTGGCTCATGGTCCATTTAAGGTGGACTGTGACCAAGTAGAAACCCATCCCATCACGGACGCTGTGTCCTCTGGACTGAGGATGAGGAACCATCTGGCTTACTGTCAGTTCAAAGATGGTCCTCCAGATGGTAAAGAGGGAGGGGTGCAGTAGTCCACATGGCAGGGGGAACTTGTTCATCCATGGAGCAAACAGGCTCTTTAAATGTCAGCTGCATTCTGGCACCAAGAAAGCGATCTGTTAGTGTTTTCCTGTATTCGTGTAGGGATTCATCTCCCACCGAGGAAACCTTCAAAATGTGTCGCAGGCGAGTTCAGAGTTTGTTCTGTGGACGTGTGAAGGTTGGTGTGACACAGGAGGATGCTGGGATAGAGAGAGAGATGCAGGCAGGTGAAGAAGAAGCATCTCCGCGTACGTATGAACACACGTGTGGCAGAACGACACGGCTTGTCAGCTGCAGTTTGGCTGCTGATGTGAAGACGAGGACTCTGTTTTCCCAGGTGTGCCTGAAGGAGTCGCGGGGCACAGCTGCAACAACGAGCTTGACTTGGAGTCAAAGACCCCGCCCCATCACCAGCCGCCCTGTCGTGTTGTGACCATAAATTTTAAATGTTCACATGTGACCGAGTCGCAGCTCCTCGATGATGCATCCTTCTCTGCACCTTGACCATAACATTGCATCTCCTGCAGTTTTGCATTGACGGTGGATATTTAACTGCCCTTCTAATTGTTGGTGGTGTAGTGGTTAGCACATTTACCCGGCAAGCTCAAGTCACCGGTTTGATTCCAGGTAGTGACACTAATCGCATCAGATGTAAAAACGCTGCCAAACCAAAAATCTGGAGCTGAAAAGAGCTTCTTTGTAATTAAGAACGGAGCTCAATGGCTCACAGCCTGAATGAAAGGTGTTTCTTAACCCTTTAACCCAGGGGTGTCCAACTCCAGGCCTTGAGGGCCGGTGTCCAACTCCAGGCCTCGAGGGCCGGTGTCCTGCAGGTTTTAGATGTGTCCGTGATCCAACACAGCTGATTTAAACGGCTAAATGACCTCCTCAACATGTCTTGAAGTTCTCCAGAGGCCTGGTAATGAACTAATCATGTGATTCAGGTGTGAAGACCCAGGGTGAGATCTAAAACCTGTAGGACACCGGCCCTCGAGGCCTGGAGTTACCCACGCCTGCTTGAAACCCTTTCCGTCACCGGCGACAGGTTAGGGTTTAAAGCAGGGGTGCCCAATCCCAGTCCTCGAGAGCTACCGTCCTGCAGCTTTTAGATGCATCCTTGTTCCCACACACCTGAATCAAATGAATGGCTTGTTATCAGGCCTTTGCCAAACATGATGGCATGCTGAAGAGATCAAACCATTTGATTCAGCTGTGTTGGAGTAGGGATGCATCTAAAAGCTGCAGGATAGTAGCTCTCGAGGACCGGGATTGGGCACCCCTGGTTTAAAGGGTTAAAGACACACTGTACATCGTTCATACTGAAAGTGCTGCGAGTGTGTACAGTCATGCAGTACTTACAGCTCTCCAGCTGCATGATGCACGTCTGAACATCCATCGGGAAGTTTTTTAGATCCATGGGACACGACAGAGTTAACGTTAGCCTGAAAAGAAAGAGAGGAGACACTGAAGACCAAGACCGTGGGTTCAAAGTCACAGACATCGTAACATGTCAGTTTATATCAATGTGCCACCTGCACTGTTGGAACCAAGAGGATACCCGATAATATCAGACTTTATACATCAAAATATTCAGAAACGAGATCCCACTCTGACAAACTTACAGAACCACTGTCAGCATCTAATGTTTAAATCCTAAAGCAGGCACATGAAGACCTTCTCTCTTTGACTCACGATGGACATAAAAAGTTCCACTAAACCCAAAAATGAAGAATAAATGTTTAATCGGAGCTCATATTATAACATTTGCAAGTCAGATTAGTCAAATGAATAAATGCGGTCCAGTGTTTAAACGCGACGAGCTAGCAGTGAGAAAACAGTGTGAGGCCAGAGGACATGTGGCGAGGCAGCAGCGAGCTCAAATCAGAACATTTCTGAAGATCAGCCTAAAACTGCTCCAAAGTTTGGACCTGTTCATTAACTAACCTGTAAAGCACTTTACTTTCACATATCAAAGACTTACATTTAGCACCATGAAGTCTAAGGCGATGGACTTAAACCCAACAACAGGAAGATATTCTAAACATTTTTATATCAGTGACCTGATTAAATAGACACGACTGCAGACGTGCATATATTCATTCTGCAGATGCGTCTTCCTCGGTATCTCAGAGTTCGCTACGTGCCTCTGGCTATGAAAGCATGCATGCATGTATGTACACTGCACACGGATCCTTGGTTTCACGCATAAAGGAGCTTGTACCTTCAAATTACAGGAAATAAACAGAAGTCAGAGTGACATGACTCCATGTGTCACGAAGGTTTTTCTTAACCGTGCTGCTGCTCACCTTATAGAGTACAAAACATTGCCGTTCTTGAATATCCTGAGCAGTTTGTTGTCTGTGGTGACTTCGTGGAAGTGGGCTCCCTTCTCGTTGGCGAAGAACAGATCCGGTTTCCATATGGAGTCTAACATAGAGGGATCCAGGTCCAGAGAGTCATCGGGGTATTCGGAATACGCCAGCCTGGGATCGTTCCACTGCTGACGGAGGAAGATGTTCACTCGGTAGTCCTGCAGACACACAACATAACACGACTAAGTCACACATAGAGAAGCACATGCGACTGTCAGAAACGTAAAAATAAATAACCACAGAGATCATTTACACGAGAACAGGAGGAGAAACTATACAGTTGTCCCTCGTGACCACGTGGAAACCATCCTGTGGCCTGACTGACTGGAAATCAAGGATACCGCGTTCTCCAGACTGATGAGGAGGCGAACATCCAGCTTGTTATCAGGTCAAAGATAACAAGGAAGACGTTAGTCCACGTCCACGTCCACGAAGCCCCATCAAAGCTCTGATGCTCTGAAGGCAGCTGATGGAATCTTTTTTCAGCGAGAGACTCAAATCCAACAGCGAGTGAGTCTATAGAGTCTAAACTGGCCTGCAGCGCAGACCTTTCACACACTGACGTGTTAGGGAATGAAAAGCATGACAAAGGAGGCCCTGCATATTGTTGCATTTCCCCTGACACACAGATATGCATGCTCGTGTTGTCTGAACAGGACAAGTTCCCTGAACATGTTCTCACAGGGCGGATATAAATTGGGCTACGTGTCGTTTCACAGAAGTCCTGGAACCTGATTCGTATACTCAATCACTGAACCCGTCATATTTTTATCCTGACTGAAAGGCTTGAGGTGTACACAGATGAGACAGAGGCCTGTAATCAATTATAGACCTGTGCATCAGCTGTGCTGGAGGATAGCGTGATGCAAACATGTCAGTGAACACGTGTTCATGCACAGGCACACCTTATAGGCGGCTGACGCCTCGTTACTCCCATCAGTATACGCAGGCATGAGCGTGCAGCAATGTGACTGCTTCAGCCTTGAAGGGTCCTCGAGGCGACTCCTTTCTTACAGCTCAGTCGAAGCGCAAAAACAGCAGCAGCAACAAGTTATATTTTTAATGCTTTGGACAGGAAGTAGCGTTGCCCTGTTTGCTGCTGTGAAGACTCAGAGATGATAGTTGGAGTGACTACAGCGGCCACAGCTTGGTTCAGTGTGTTTGTACAGATGGATGTAAATCAAGTTCCTGTAAGGAATCCCACAAGGCTCAATTTTAGGCCCTGTTTTATTTCCATGTCTACAGCTAAAGTGCACCTTTAAACAGATGGCGCCACACTCGACTGGGCTCCAGCCAGCCTACCTAGAGATGAAAGAAGTAAAAGTAAATGAAAAATGGTCTTTGAAGGAACGGTGAAAAGAATGGGCAAATTCATCAAGTCAAACCATCACATCCTTTACTCTGTGACTCACAAACTCTTATGTGACATCGTTAATCTTCCAGAGACATCTGATCACAGCAGGGATCCCATGGAAGCATTAAAAATATATAAGATAACTAATTCATTATCAACAACCATATTTCTTGGGTTGGGTATCAACACCAACAACGACTGCATCAGGCAATATAAAAGAAGGAGCTGGGGTGGACGTGGGTTGCAAAGTGGCTTGCAGGGAGGTGTGCAGCAGCTTTGGAGAGGCTAAAGCAGTTTGGTCAATCTGATATCCTTGTGTCAGTGTTGTTTATGCACCAACATTGGATCTGACCAATCACCTGCAGATGTCCACTCAGGAAAGAAAATCTAACAAAGAGGGTGGTTAGGGTGTGACTGTGTTTCCATGTCCCAGAACTATGGCATCACTACAGTGTGATTGGTCACTTTAACCTGGACCAACATCAGTGATGATGATCCAGGAACAACACCAACACGACGACATCAGATCAAGTTGTTCAGCTGAGCACTCAGATCAGCTGATCTGCTGGGATAACAGCTGGAGACCCCACAGGGGAGTTTGCATGACTCAGCAGGATCCTTCCTCTTTTCCTAAGGACGCAGTTTAGTGAAGGAACCAGCTCCATTTGTCTGTTGGAGGATTTTTTTGGAAGGTTTAACGCTCCACGAGGATAAGAGCAGCACAGCCATCTGCAGGAAACACGACTGTTTGGTCCCTCGATGGTGAAGCGAGTGCCCCGATGACACTATCACTCCAATGCACGACAGCTCCATAGAAAATTCCCAGAATGCACTGTAAAAGGCAGTGAGCATCACCGCTCGCCGTGCTCACTGAGTGGAAGTGACATCACTGCTCTTCCACTTCAGCAGAGCTCGGGCGGAGCTGGAGTCGCTGTGCAGCGAGCGCACATGTGGCTGATGAAACTAACTCAAGCAGCGTCGATGCTTCTGAACGCGCTGCTTTTATTTCACGAGCTGCGACTTCTCCTCAGACGTGTCGCAGGGCCCAAACCCACAACAGCCCTGCCACAGCTTCAGCTTAGACATTTCAGATCGTTGTGTAGCCTACCGACATACAACAGGAGGGCAAGGTGCACCTAAGTGAAACCCAGATCAGACCCCCACTGTAGGACAGCAGAGTAAGAAGGTGGATAAAAGTGGAGCGAGGGCAGAGCTGTGCGGATATTACATTTCACAGGTGACTTATTCTGCACCGCTGCATCACATTTGCAGTCGTAGGAGAGCGAACGTCATGATCACGGCTCCCAGGGAGTCATGTTGCAGATTCATTGGTGTCTCAGCGCTCACTGACGCAGGACTCAGGAAATACTATTCACTGTGCAGCGATGCAGTGGCTGACCCGGGGCGATCCTGCACGCTCTCACACTCCTGATCTCTGCTGGCAGCCAGAGAGTCCTGCATCTGTTCAGCTATCAATTATTTTAGCTTTCACGCAGTATTTGCACCATGCGTGAAACACAGAACCTTTCTTTCATAGTCCTGTTTCAAAATCCTTCCCGGTACACACTCGCCCCATGCTTTAAGTATTTACTGCAGTCTAATGAAGGAGAGGGGAAGGTAAACAAATGCAACACATTAGTTTGAGTTTGCATTTTTTTAAATGCTTCAAAACGGATCAAATAATGAGCAGTACACAGCAAATTCAAAAGTGTTAAATGTTTTGGTGTTAATAGTCTCCTTGCAAAAGTAGAGTTAATTTTACTCTAAGCAGAGTCACATTCTTTTAATGTAACTCTGAGGTGTAAAATGATAGTAGTTAAATCGAGTGTTAAAAATGAGTGTTTCTCTGTCAAATCTGGAGGTGTTACAATGGAAACATTAACTCTTGACCTCTTAACTCTGAACTCCTACAGGGGCTATGACACCAACAGAGTAAATTCACAGACTCCGCCCTCAGCACGGCTCCAATCGAAGCTGAAGTGAAGCCGTTTCAGAACATTTTGCTCTACATATTTGAGTTGTTTGCCATGCTTGGTAAGTCATTTTTTCAAAGATTGTTTCAATTATTATTCTGAGCTTTTACTTCTGTGGCTCTTTGGAGTTGAGACAAAGCTGTGTGAAAGGCATTAGCCATGTTGCTCGCTGATAGCATAATATTCTGTTTTAGCTAGCTGAAAGGTATTGTTTGCGGGCAAATACCACAGCCTTGAAAAAAAGCTTGCATGTGAATTTTCAGTCAAACTTTTGGTCAAATACACCTAAAACAATGTGTAGAATGTGAAATGTTGGTATAATGGTGCTACTTGAAGCCTGAAAACGATCGCCCATAAAAAAAACGAAAAACGAGCAAACAGCAGTAGCAGACGTCCTGACTGGATTCTACGTTAGCATAGATCCCTCCAGAGTTTTGTGCACACGGTTTAGGTAAAAATGAAAAAGGTTGAGGTTTTACATTTAGTTCAGTATTACCTGTTGCCTGTGTCCTTGTCTTTTGGGAAAATACTTTACACAAGTAATGGCTCAAAGAGGATTCCTTTTTTTTACTGTGCTGCAATTGTTTACTGGATTATTTGTGCCATTAATTAGTGTCAACTAATTTTTATTCAATCTCCACACAGGATATGCTTGTGAAGATGGAATATGGGGGAGAGCAGAAGTGCGTTGAAGTTCCACAAAGGGATGAATGAAGGACATGCATATTGTATTGAAGAAATAAGTGATGAGATGCTGTTATTTGCATTTACCATGTCAGACCTTTTGATAAACAAAATTCTAATAAAAGTGAGAACATGCATACTGTTACATCTTTCAGAAAATGTTTTGAAATTGTGGTGCACAGTTCAGAATAAATGTTTTTCAAAAACCATTGCATCTTTTTAGTAAATGTTTATTTCCAAAAGAAATTTCTAGAAGGTCAGAACAGTAAAATTCCTGCTTTTTAGAATGAATTAGAAGATAACTCTTACGTAGTTAAACTAAAATACTCTTTGAGAGTTAATATATAAACTCTTAACACCAAGTGTTAAATTATCAACTCCAGACAGATTTGGTGTTTAACACTAAATCAGAGTTAACGTACCAACTCTCCAAAAAGAGTTAAATTAACACTCTCTGGTGTGGACCCATATAGACACTTTAATAGTGTTGAAGTCAAATCCGACAGTGTTAATTTGGACATGCTGGATTTGCTGTGTAGTAGTGTTAGTCCGCTGTAAATGTGTCGGCTGTTGTCACGAATCACAGGAAAATTCCCAGAGGATGTCGTTCTCATCGCGTGTTTAAGCTCACTGCTTTGGTTTCTCTGAGACTGAAATGTGCAAACATACATGGAAATGCAGCAAATCAGGCAAAAGCAGTGTGTGTCCAAGTCTAACGAGCTGTAAAGTGAGCGTTTGGTGTGAACACCTTTATCCTTCAGCACAGACTGAACTCTGAGTATCTCCAGGAAAAGTTCTTCAGGCTTCTTGAAGGACATTCAAAGCATTTCTTTAGGTGTTCCTGCCTTTAGCGCTGCTGCTCCAGCACCACCTCTGGTCCCAGAGCTCCGTCCACAGTCCTTGCTTCAGATATTTAAGAAATGTGGTGCGATCGGCTAATAATTCAAACATTTTAAAACCAATAATCCTGGGCATATTTAAAAGGACAAAGCACATGTGCTCCCTTTGTCCACACAGTCATCTGTCTGCGACAGCAGGGAGCTGCTCTGAGTGAAATCTTCACCCAACCAACAGGTAACAGAAGCTACGTCCACCCGTCCACCTCTGCAGCCAGCACACCCACTGGAAACGCATGCTTAAGATAAGCTGTGGGTGTTTACTGCACCCAAGCGACCAAAACTGAAGCATTCAAGCACATTAAGGGGTCGGCTGTAAACCGACGCACAGGTGCACAAAAACCTTCTCACACAGGGTTTAACTGAAAAAGGTTCCAGTGAGGACAACCATCATCATGTCTCTCTGTGCAGACACGCACACACACACACACGCACGCACACGCACACACACACACACGCACGCACACACACACACACACACACACACGCACACACACACACACACACACTGTGGATTAAAGAGGATGGAGAGACTGAGTGAACAAATAAAAAACTGTTTAACAAAAGTAAATCTGTTTATCAGAGATAGCGTGGAGCCGAGTGAGCCAACCTGGCTCTAAGCCCTGTGTGTGTCTGTGTGTGTGAGTGAGTGTGTGTGTGAGTGTGAGCGTGTGCGTGTGTGTGTGTGTGCGTGTGTGTGTGTGTGTGAGTGTGTGCGTGTGTGTGTGTGTGTGCGTGTGTGTGTGTGTGTGTGTGTGTGCACGTACAGTATGTGTGGTACTGTGTGTTAAAAAAATCACTCTGGAGCTCTGATCCTCTGTCTGATGTGATGCTAAAACTGTTTTGGGGGAAAAGTGTGTTAAACAAAGAAAAGGTGTTACAAACACTGACTCGTTGCCATTAAACTGATGTTTCTCTGAAAGGTACTTTTTATAAATTCCTGCATTTAAAATCGTTTAAACCCTAAAAATGAACTAAAGCTGCTAAAAGAATGTGAGCTTTGACTTTTTGTCCAGGACTTGAAGACACATCAGCTGAAGTTACACTGGTGCTGACCCGGGCATTTTTAGCAAATAGTACCACATATTTTTATTTATTAAAGGTGTGTTTATAATTTCATAACTCCAAAATAGATGTTTTCATGAATATAAGAGTGCTTATTAAGAGTTTTCATGTTTAAAGATTGATCGGCTGTACTGATCGGTGGGGTGTACGTGTGTCAGATCTCTATCAGACCTCCACAGCCCCTCGGATGGATGAGTGCTACATCAGGACATGTTTGATGTGCTTCTAGGATTCCTGACAGCGTGCCCTTTAAGATGTGAACAATTATTATTGTTGTTGTTGCAGCTATTATTTCTGAAGTAGCTTTACTCTTTTTTCCACACAAATCATTTCCATCTTATCTGCTCTGCATAGTTTGCTTTTACCTATATTTGGTACTCATTCATCCACCCATCATCCATCCATCCATCATCCATCCATCATCCATCCATCCATCATCATCCATCCATCCATCCATCCATCCATCATCATCCATCCATCCATCCATCCATCCATGCATCATCCATCCATCCATCATCATCCATCCATCCATCATCATCCATCCATCCATCCATCCATCCATCCATCCATCCATCCATCCATCCATCATCATCATCCATCCATCCATCCATCATCCATCAATCCATCCATCCATCCATCATCATCCATCCATCCATCCATCATCCATCTATCCATCCATCCATCCATCATGCATCCATCCATCCATCCATCCATCCATCCATCCATCATGCATCCATCCATCCATCCATCATCATCCATCCATCCATCCATCCATCCATCATCATCCATCATCCATCCACCCATCATCCATCCATCCATCCATCATCCATCCATCCATCATCATCCATCCATCCATCCATCCATCCATCCATCATCATCCATCCATCCATCATCATCCATCCATCCATGCATCATCCATCCATCCATTCATCATCCATCCATCCTCATCCATCCATCCATCCATCATCATCCATCATCCATCCACCCATCATCCATCCATCATCCATCCATCCATCATCATCCATCCATCCATCCATCCATCCATCCATCCATCCATCCATCATCCATCCATCCATCCATCCATCATCATCCATCCATCCATCCATCCATCATGCATCCATCCATCCATCATGCATCCATCCATCCATCCATCCATCCATCCATCAACCCAACCATCCATCCATCCATCATGCATCCATCAACCCATCCATCCATCCATCCATTCTTTAAAGCTGTGCAGAGTCTTTGAGCAGGAAAAAGAATCTGGAGTCCTGGGACTGAAGGACGGGCCAATTCAAAGTCCCGCTGAATGCTGCTGATCAGATCTGGGATTTAGTGGATTCAACAATGGATCGCACCAAAGTTTCATTAGAAATTAGGCTCTAGGAACAGCTGGGAAGTCTTCAATATTCAATAGCAAAAGAATACTGATATCAAGGAAAATGAGGCCTTAAAAATAGATATTATTCTTTGGTTATCATGTGTGAATAAGGACATTTTAGTAGTTTCAGTTTATCATACTAATAAATAGTAATATAGCTGTTGTTTTAAACAACTGTTTGACAGATTTCTAAAATATTTAAGTAATGGATGCATGCATGGATGGAAGGATGGATGGATGGATGGATGGATGGATGGATGGATGGATGATGGATGGATGGATGATGGGTGGATGGATGATGGATGATGATGGATGGATGGATGGATGGATGGATGATGGATGCATGATGGATGGATGGTTGGGTTGATGGATGGATGGATGGATGGTTGGGTTGATGGATGGATGAATGGATGGATGGATGGATGGGGTGATGGATGCATGATGGATGGATGGATGGATGGGTTGATGGATGCATGATGGATGCATGATGGATGGATGGATGGATGCATGCATGATGGATGGATGGATGCATGATGGATGGATGGATGGATGATGGATGGATGGATGGATGGATGGATGCATGATGGATGGATGGATGGATGGATGGATGCATGATGGATGGATGGATGGATGGATGATGGATGGATGGATGGATGGTGGATGGATGGATGCATGATGGATGCATGATGGATGATGGATGGACGTCTGCTTTTACTCACACTGGAGACTTTGTCAGACTCTGATCTCTGCCTGAAGGTCAGCAGTGGACTTCCTTCTGTCTCTACTATTTAAATTCTTGAGTTTCCTGACATCTGCCTCCGTCAGCCTGCGTTTGCCGCCTCGTCCTCGGTGCATTCTCTAAGTACTCGTCTCTCCATCGACTCTGAAGTGTACTCGACCGCACAGCGAGGACACTTCATGTCTCACGCTGTTAGTCTCAGAGAGCGTCCAGCATCACGACGCGCTGTAACGTCCACCCTCTCCTTTACAGTCACTTCTCTTTTTACTGCTCGGAACAAGAGCGAGACGTCTCAACCTGAATTCATTATAAGTTTTCTTTAGTAATGAAAGACTATTTATCACTAATTCAACCACATTTTTATGCTTTTTTTAAATGCATGGAAACAACAGCAATAATTATATTTTAGAATCAAAAACATTATTTAGATTGACGAGTCTGGACATGCTCTTGGATCCACTGTTTCAGAAATATAAAGAGTGATTTCGGTAATTACCAATAATATTGATTTAGGGCAGCTGTGACATGTTTGATGAACTTTATTGACAGCGATCCAAAGACAAACTGGGCACTTTGGGTTCAGATGTACCGGTGCTGAAGGCCTACATGTTCCTAGAAATGCAGATGCTGAACTTTTCAGTATGAACGTGTTTACGGTCCTCATCAGTGCGATCACCGCCCTCCCAGTTTCTGCTCCAGTTATCGTTCTGGGGTTCTTAGCAGAGGTGGGCGTGTTCAGACGGTTAGCGCTCAGCTGTGTGAAAGGAGCGATGGTTGAATCCTGACCTGACGTATGGCTGCCCTGTCTTCTTCCTCTTTACGGATACCAGATTAAACTGTGCTTGACCACGCCCCCCATCAGCTGATTTTAGATCTAACGCTTTCACGTCCAGGGAGCGTGGTGTCCTAGCGCCACGTGTGAAGAGGACAGACGCGATAAAAGGTCTAGAAACTCAACGAGTCCACATAAAAAAATAAAAATGTGTTGATCAGAAGGTCACATATCACGGAGGTGGACAGTCTGGTTCTTGCCCCTGCTGTGAGGGTGGATGATGCTGTTATCTACCTGTTGCAGCGTGCTCAGTCTCACCTGGGTGGCACTGGTGGCTCGGTGAGAATCATGTTTTTTTAGTTTTCCAGTGTCTTCAATGTCCAACCACTTCCTAACACTCCAGCGACCCAAACATTGAATCATGCTCGCTGGTGACCCTGCAGAGGCTCGCTGTATTACTGGTGGGCAGGAGTCAGAGTGCAGAGAGCTGCTGAGGAGCTCGGTGGAGACGTCCATCAGAAATCACCTTCTCCTGAATGTCAGGAGGACAAAAGAGAACGTGGTCGCCTTCCAGAGGAAAACAACTGCGACTAACACTGTGAAAACATGGGTGAGGAGCTGGAACCATTACTGGCATCTGAGTCAGCTAAGGTCAGAGGTCACTGAACAAACTGCTCTCCATCAGGGAAAACATCACAGCTGCTCCCCTCCTCATGACCGAGGCAGCCACAGAGCTTCAATCATCCTCACTGCAATAAACCATACAGTGACAGGTGAACACACACACACACACACACACACACACAGGGCTCCATCAGAGCAGCTCCCAGCGGTGCACAAAGCACTTAGACCTTGTCGCTTCAGTCATCCATCAGCTCGTCCATCCATCTTCCGAGAGCGCTCCGCGGATCTCGACCAGCTCTGCTCAGATGATTATGCAGGAACGCCACAGGAAGTGACCCGGTGTCAGAGCAGTTCAGACCACAGAAATATTTCATACCTTATATTTACAGATGTAAAGTCTCAGACATTTGTGGGTTTACAGGCGTCTAAAGCAAAGCTCCCTCGTTATAAACCCACAGAGACCGCCTCTGTGACGAGCAGATGTTTCAGCGTTTTGGTGCTTTTTCCATCAAGTGCTTCAGTTTTTATTAATAATCACTTTAAAGCTGTTAACCAGATAAGCAGACAGTCCGATCACATGACCCCGTAGCAGCAGCAATCGGTGACAACGGGAAGGAAAAACTCCCTTTTGACAGGAAGAAACTCCAACAGTTGGAGTGAGGAGACGAGAAAAGTGGAGACACGGACAGATCAAAAAAGATGAAGGTTAATAACGTGAAAAACATGAGGTGTGAAAAGAAAAGCCCCGTGCATGATGGGTAGTCCCCCAGCGGCCTGAGCCTGTAGCAGCATAACTCAGGGCCACCTGTCAGCAGCCTGAAGGCTTTCAGGCAGTTTTTACATGACGAGGGATGAGAAAGGTTCAGCACTCTGTCCCACTCTGTTTCCTGTTTCCTGTTTCCTCTTCCTGCTTCTACTCTCTGAATATGTTTTCTGACTTTGAGCATCGTTTGTGTGCAGTGAGTCGTGATGTCACGGATGCTTTTAATGACAGACAAACCAAAATAAATATTAATACTACATTTGCAGAGTGAAGTTCTGAATATGCATTGTGTTTTAAGGGGAAAGAAATCACCATGGTTGTTGTAAATTTATGTCTTAGCTGATAAAGTATGAATGCACGACATCCTGGAAGAAATCACAGCTACTTTATTCCACCAGCGTCTCCTCGAGTGCACTCTTGTTTGTCCTGCCGCCGGGCGGGGGGACTCCTAACAGGGTGGGACAGCTCTGCAGCACTCCTAAATCCTGGAGGAGCTGGAGTGACTTTCACAGGTTACAAAACTGATGAAAAAATGCTTTTATTGCCTGAACGTCAGAGGCCACGTGCATCGCTCGGAGCATTCGGGGACATTCAAACAGTGTCGGTGCAGCGAGACCACGAAACCCGATCCTGGTCTGCAGCCGCGTTCGTGTGCGCGTATCGTATCGGTGTACAAAGCAGCTCGCGTGCATGGCGGACCGCCTTCACGTCACTTTAAAGTATTTGCTGTCAGACTCGGTAAATGCCCGCGGCGCACATCTGCTATTCCTGTCTGCTCGTCTGTCTCTTCTGATTTCTGTCTCTGTCTGCCTCGCTCTGTCATCGTCTCCACTCGTCACCGTGACTTCCTGTCTGCTCGCAGTTTGAAGCTTTTCTTTAACTGATTATTTGGCCTTTAAATACAGATTACAAGTTAACTACCATATACAATCCTCTTATCACACAACACTGTGCTGCACAGGAGCCGCACAGTTTTATGTTTTCTACGGTGGCCTTGAGCCGCAGATCTCCAGCTCTCCTTCTTTGGACATCAGCTACTTGAAAATACGCTCCGTGTGCAGGCAGACGTGGACATCTGCAGAACACAAAACAGCTTTATCGCTGAACAGAAACCAGGAACTGCACTGAGCAGAAATCACAGGAAACGAAACAGACGGGACACACAGCTGGAACACACCTGAGAACTCAGGTGAACTAAATCTAACTAACGACACAGAACAAGCAAAACTGCCTCACACGAGACAGGAGACTAACAAATGAAAGCAGGAAGTAACGCACAGCGAGACTCTGATTACGACGCGTGAGCGTGACACCAGGACCGGGGACAGAGACTGAAGACAGACGGATGCAGAGCTCAGACGGACGACAACAGGGAGCCTAACGGAAGCCTCTGATTGGCAGAGGCTTGGTGTTTCACAAAGCGCCAGTGCAGTGAAAGCAACCCTGCAGAGCCCGGACCTCAGCATCACCGCAGCAGGGTGGGATCATCCTGGCAGCGAGCGCAGCTCACAGTAATCACATCATCGGGAAGCGAAGCCAGCTCCCAGTGTTCCCAGCACGGACACAGACCTGCTCTGGTTAGTCACCGTCTCACAGAGAAAGCTCTGGTTGACACTGCAGCTCGTTTGATTGGACTTAAAACAATAAAAGCATCTTTTCTGAGTGAGACTCATGAATCCTGATTACACAGAGGCCTTCTGTGGGAGTCCTGACTGTGGCTGTGATTTGGTCCAGAGATGGATGTGATGAAGACGGGTCAACATTTTTAGAGAACGATGACCTCTGACCTGTGACAGCGATCGTGGTTTGAGCGTGCACACTGAAAAATGACGCTGCCGTGCGTCATGGAGCATGACACCTCGCCGCGTTTCCTGTTCTCGGAATGAGAACATGCCGACAGTACTCACTAATCACGAAGTGATGAAAGGCTTAAATTACTAATACTGCCCTCGGTGTGCGTTTGGTGATGTCTGAGCTGAATAAGCCCGACAGCTTCCTCTCCGTGCGCTGAGCGTTCGGCCCTGTGCACTCAAGTATTCTATCGAGCAGTCAAGGACGAACGGCGACTTTAACACACGCTGCAAAGTGCAGCAGCAACACCACCTGACGGTGTCCAGTGTTCCTGAGAGGTGGAGGAAGCTACAATATGTTTATGACTGCTTTACAAACATGAAGCTGTTACTCACCATGGTCGTCTCAGCAATGGAGCCAAAGCTGTTGATGAAAATGTTGCAGGAAACGTTGACGGGAGGACCTGCCGAGAGACAAGGACATGCGTCAGCTTCATCCTCCGCCCACCTCTTCCCTCCTGTGTGTGTTTGATTACAGGACTGGTTTGGGTGCACGTACACCAGTTCAGCCAGTAACAGTCAGTCTACGTCTGCTGTGTGTATGTGTGTGTGTGTGTGTGTGTATTCATATCTTTGTGGGGTCCTGGTCCCCACAAGTTTGAAGGCATCTTTTAGACTCTAAATGTGGTTTAGTGTCAGGGTTACAGTTACAGGTGATGGTTAGGTTCAGGGTTAGACGTTCTCACTAAGATATGAATACTCGGCACGTGTGTGTGTTTACACATTATATATAGAGATACTAAAACGTTCCTTGAGCGTATGAAGGATTACGTGTTTTAAGTCGTGCCTGCAGCCGTTGAACCACAGCCGTGGGGCGAGCACTGCAGGTTTGGGCTGAACCATGAAGCATGCGTCCAGCACGTCTGCCTCCGTCTTAGCTGCACAGCAACGGGTGGAGGAATGTGTGAAAAGATCGCATGCCTGGGCCAACCAGTTGTGGTTTACATCCTGTCTGCTCTGATGTTCAGGAGCTTTGGAGGTTTTAGTGAAGCTTCTGAACATTTGTGCAAACGTTTGTCGCAGCACATACATTCATGTTCTCAGAAGTGCTTTTTTAAATCAAAGTCACTGTTTTTGTGTCAGATTTGCAGAAGTTTTTACGAGTTTTTATGTGCAGACACATAAAAACTCGTAAAGAGCGCAGGTGCGACTGCAGGAAGTTATGAAAGTCAAAGGAAAGACTTCGTGACTGAACAATCAGTGAGAAATAGTTTAGACTTCACATCAGTCTGAGGTTAGTTCAGACAGACCGAAGCTGTGGGACACGCCAGACACGAAATGCAGATTATTCTCATGTTTTTCTTCTTTTAGGCAGAAAGTGAATCATCAACATCGTTTTAAATCCAGTTTGCATTAAACTGTAAATTAATCTTTACTTCAACAGGAAGTCCCGCCTTCACCTCCATGTTCATGTCTCTGCAGATGTGTGTGATGTTCACATAGCAGAGAGGACGTTTGTGCTTCTCACTCATTCGTAGGCTCGACAGACTCTGACAGAGGATGAGCGTCCATGCGTGGAAACAAACACAAACACGCTCTCTGATTGGTGGAAATGTGCTCTCCAGTAATATTATTTATTCTCTTTGCAGCAGTCGCTGTTAGAACAGTTCTTGGATCAACTGATGTGGAGCGCATGAATAAAATCAGGCGCTGTGTGTGTCCTAACGGTTGTGGCAGCTTGGTGTGTTTCTGCGTCTGAAGGAGGAGAAAGTGGAGGTGACATGGCTGCAGGTGTTTCATAATCAGTAATCATGAATGTTTAGCCGGCTTGCTGTGAAGCCGGAGCTGCAGACGTGGAGCTGATTCAAAGTTCAGTCACGAACGCCGGGAGCCGTCTGCATCAAGCGGCTCGGCCCGCCACGCGTCAGCACGTTTCCTCACAGGCCAAACGACTTCCTGCAGTAAACACGGACGTCTCTGTAGTTACCTTTGAAGTTCGGTCTGATCCGGGCGTCGTAGCCAGAAGTCCTCCCCATCAGTTTGTCCAGGAAGTCAGAGGGAGACATCGGGACCTGGCGTGTCCTCACAGCATGGTCCAGCTCCTTACATCGAGCCACGCTGTCACTGAAACACAGCACACGTAATGGTCACGGCATCGCCGCAGCACGAGGACTTTACTTCTCTGCCAACATTAAACGCTTACGTTATGAATCTGACTCCACTTTCAAATTCAAATTCAATTTTTATTTGTCACGTACACAGTCATACACAGTACGATATGTAGTGAAATGCTTTGACAACTGCTCGTGACCTAAAGAAAAAAAAAAGGAAAAGGCTATGAATAAGATAGGAAATAAATATGAAAAATTAAAAAGGGTAAATTTAACTAGGAAGGAATAAAACATAAATTAAGGTTAAAAATGAAATAACTGTACAACACAAATTAGAATGAAGGGTAAATTTAACTGGGAAGAATAAGATAAAATATATAAATTAAAGTTGAAAATAAAATAACTGTACAACAAAATACACAATATAGAACTATATAAGAATGTATGAAGAAATCTAAATAAATATATACACAATAACAGCAGCTGTACAAGTATTAACTGGAAATGAAGAATATAGTGACCAGTGTTGTGCAAAACCAATGTCCAGAAAGTCCAGTGTGTGTGTAAGAACCATATGTGTGGGTCAGTACTGTGTGGTGGTGTGATTGAGAGACCGTATCGCCTGCGGGAAGAAGCTCCTCCTCAGTCTCTCTGTGTTGGTCTTCAGGGAGCGGAATCGCTTTCCCGACCTCAGCAGAGAGAACAGTCTGTTGTTGGGATGGCTGAGGTCCTTCACCATCTTCCTGGCCTTGGTCCAGCACCGCCTGCTGTAGATTGAGTGCAGGTCAGGGAGCTCGGAGCGGATGGTGCGCTCAGCTGATCGCACAACCCTCTGTAGAGCTCGTCTGTCCTGCATGGTGCTGTTCCCGAACCAGGTTAAGATGTTTCCCGCCAGGATGCTCTCTATGGTGCACGAGTAAAAGTTCCTGAGCACCTTGGAGGGCAGTTGGAAGTCTCTCAAGCGTCTGAGGTGGTAGAGACGCTGTCGGGCCTTTTTCACCACGGTGTTGATGTGACAGGACCATGACAGGTCCTGCGTGATGTGAACTCCGAGGTATTTGAAGCTGTCCACTCTCTCCACTGGGCACTCGTTGATGACGGGGGTCTGGTAGTTCCTCTCCTGCTTAGTGCTGAAGTCCACTATCAGCTCCTTTGTCTTACTGACGTTTAGAAGGAGGTTGTTCCTCTGGCACCAGTTCTCCAGATTCCTAATCTCCTTCAGGTAGGCCGTCTCGTTGTTATCAGAGATCAGGCCCACCACGACGGTGTCGTCAGCAAACTTGATGATGGTGGTGGAGCTGGTAGTGGCCACGCAGTCATATGTGTACAGAGAGTACAGCAGGGGGCTTAGAACACACCCACACTTATTGACACTCGATGAGCATTGGACAGCAGATTCAAACACGCCGAGGACGACGCCTCCAAAAAGCTCCCTCCACAATAAAGTTCAATCATAATTCAGTGCATCACCGCAGCTGAACCGTGGGAGTCGCTGACCGTGTCACTTCTGATCAGCTTTCACATAAAAGCTCACATTTGTTCTCTGACCTTTGCAGGAAATGGTGGAAACCACAAGCTGTGGAGCGCTCTGAGCGTCTGCAGAGCGTGCACGAAAGGATCTGACCACTCTAACATCACGGACGAGTCTGCAGTGATGACACAGCAGCTGGTCCAGATGTGTTTGTGGGAATAAACCAATCAGGCGAGCCCAGAGTTAACATGTTTACAGCCTGATACAGGAGCAGACTAACGACAGCTTTGACCTGATCTTTGTTTTTAACTCAGTTTAGTTACTTTCAGTTTTAGTCTTTTTAAGTATTATTGTTTTTAGGACTTATCACAACAAAAAACAAACATCACGTCCATAAAATCATCATCGGTGAAGCTGTGACAGCAATTTTTACCACATGAAGAAAAACTAAAGGCACAACTGTGCAACCCCAGAACAGCTGTAGTTAATCAGATAATCAGGCCCCATCTTATCTTAATGACCTTGTAGTACCATATCACCCTATTAGAGCACTTCGCTCTCGCTCTGCAGGCCTACTTGTTGTTCCTAGAGTATTTAAAAGTAGAATGGGAGGCAGAGCCTTCAGTTTTCAGGCCCCTCTTCTGTGGAACCAGCTTCCAGTTTGGATTCAGGAGACAGACACTATCTCTACTTTTAAGATCAGGCTTCAAACTTTCCTTTTTGCTAAAGCATATAGTTAGGGCTGGACCAGGTGACCCTGAATCCTCCCTTAGTTATGCTGCAATAGACGTAGGCTGCCGGGGATTCCCATGATGCACTGGGTGTTTCTTCTTCACTCACTATGTGTTAACAGACCTCTCTGCATTGAATCATACCTGTTATTAACCTCTGTCTCTCTTCCACAGCATGTCTTTATCCTGTCTTCCTTCTCTCACCCCAAACGGTCACAGCAGATGGCCCCGCCCCTCCCTGAGCCTGGTTCTGCTGGAGGTTTCTTCCTGTTAAAAGGGAGTTTTTCCTTCCCACTGTCGCCAAAGTGCTGCTCACAGGGGGTCATATGACTGTTGGGTTTTCTCTGCATGTATTATTGTAGGGTCTACAGTTTACTGGCCTAAAGCTAACAATTATTTTAAGTCTAGTTTTTCAGTAAAATGTAACTAAAAGGTTTATTCACATCTAGTTTAGTTCACATCTATAAAATTCTTGATCTATAGCTTCAGGACATCCGTGCATGTATTTATATAACTCACCTGTTTAAATCGTATTAAGGCTTAAAGTCTGGATTATTAGGGGGCGTGGCCTCTTTGACTGACAGGTGGATGGTGACACAGGTAGCTGTAGCTTCACGTCTACTGGACCTCTGGATGTGTTTGTGCTGTTGGAGCGTTTTTAATGGCATCATGTGACCAATCACATGGCTGCTGTGACGTTACTGTAGCAACAGAGTGTCCGACAATTATATTACAATTTCAAAGTGATAGAATAAAGTCAACAATTCACTGAATTACTGAGTTTATTATGTATTTATTATGCATGTGCACACTTAGAGCAAAGCTGCTCAGTGCGCTCCTCTAACACTGCGTGAGATGTGTGTTGGCAGATGAGCTGTCCTCTCATGTAAGTGATGTATGCGTGTGCTGCAGACCCATTAATGTCACAGGATATCGTCATGTTAATCACAGTTAATTACAATCATCACTGCTAGCATTAAATTAACACCAACTATACAGATCTGTGTGTGTCTGTGTGTGTCTGTGTGTGTCTGTGTGCGTGTACACTGGGGTGAATGGGTAGGTAAATGCCAAGGTAAAGCCTGATGATCCTGAAACTGCTCCTGTGCATGTGTGTGTTTGTCAGTTGGGACAAGAGGGAACATATCCAAAAATAACTCTGCACACAACATGGGTCATACTGTCTAACACGCACACATGCACACGCACACATGCACACGCACACACACACGCACACACACACACACGCACGCACGCACACACACACACACACACAGCTACATCCAAGTGTAGTTTCAGGATCATCAACCTTCACCGTGGCATTTGGATTAGCTTCCATTTAGCCCAGCGGGGACGAAGCTCCCACAGTCTCAGAGACACGACGTGGTTGTTTACCGTGGGTTCGATCGCGCTTTCAGCTCCTCCAATAAAGATGCAGCAGCAGCGACAGCAAAGGCATGAGGACAAACAGTTTGCAACTCATTCATTTGAAATGAGCTGAGGGAGACGAGAGCAACATTTAGACCTCAGACACAAAAAGAAAACAGCAGCAGGTCAGCAGCCTCCTCTCACTGTTCAGTCAGGTCCCGTAAATCACAAGCTGAGGCCGACCGTATCATCGCCTGTTTGCAGGAATAGTTTCTTTAATAACTTCTATAATAGTTCATGTAACATTAAAACACCACATGTCAGCATTCAGGCAGCGTTCACTGAATTTATACCAAACAGCTGCAGCATGAAGCCAAGCTGAAGCACCTGCAGTTCCTCTGATGTCCACCAGAGGCAGCGGGGAGTCAGGCCCATAGACGCCCATGTTAACAGCACAACTGCACCAACACACCGTCTAAGGCAGAGCTCCAGTTTGGTGCACACCGTTAAATTCTAGGATGTTAAAGGGTGTTAGTGATCGGCAGGTGTCTGTGTGACATCATACCTGTCAGCCAGGTGTGACGCCTCCAGCTGCAAATAAAACCAACACACCAAAGCTGAGGCTTTCAGCCTGAACAGAGATGAAAAACATCTGGACACAACAAACAGCAGCATGTGTCTGATTTCATCACGTGCCAGCATCATGTAGGGTGTGTGTGTCTCAGGTCCATCAGGGGTCGTCTGATGGTGGTAACTTATTACATTTCTCGGTTTCTTGTCTGCACGCCAGCCTTCCAACATCCAGCTGTGGATTGAAGCCACGCAGGCTAAAGATGGGAGAGGACCGTTTTTACAGAGACAGAGGTGCATTAAACCCAAAACTGTGCACGTGCCCACAGGCGCTACAGAGTCATCGTGTGACCCGGCGTCTTTCTTTGGACCGTACCGCTAACAGTGACACGCTCAGCTGTCGGCTTGCAGCATCTTCAATCAGACGTTAAGCTGCTTAGGTTGCTGTAGCGATACCTCTCCCAATCTTTGGTTCTGCTCGCCTCGCCTCTCTTCACAACTCTCACCATCTCTCCTCCTCCTCCTCCTCTGGCTTTCTGCTGCTTTGAAACACAACAGGACAGTAACAAGTGATGGAGACGGCACAGCATAAGAGCTGATCCTTATCAATAATGGATGAGCCTTTAATCTGGAAGTACCATCGCGCATGCAAAAGGAACCTCCAGGGAGCAGCTGAATATGTTTACTGTAATTCAGACGGCATTCATTTAAAGTGAGCTGCTCAATAACTGGCACGCACGCACACACGCACGCACACACGCACGCACGCACACACGCACACACTCTATTTGACTCTGAAGCTCGTCTCTGATCGACGCGTCCTGCAGCTGGCAGTCTCACCCAGAACTCGGTGAGACTGCCAGCTGGTGGAGATTCAGCCAATCAGAAACACTCCCTGCTGATTATACTGACCTGTTACTCATGCATCATGACACGGGTTGCACATTTAACCGCAACCCGAAAAAGTTGGCAGAATGTGTGAAAAGCATAAATATAGGATGTAATGATTTGAACATTCCATCAGTGGGAATTAAAGAAGCAACAAAAGTAAGAGTTACTAAAAACAAAACAGCTGGAGGAACATTTTATCATTTTGGCCGTAATCATAAACAGTTATCAGGTATAAAAAGAGGCGGAGCTTCTCAGGAGTTCAGAAAGCCTGACACTCGTGTCTCAGAGACACGAGTGGCTGCAGCCACATGGCAACAGCCTCCATGTACCACAAAATCCAAAGTTTTACACGCAGGGAGCTGAGGGAAGAAGAAATCCCGCATACATGGCGTAAACCTTCCTCACAGAGGCACTGAGCTCATATTGATCCCGCCCTACTAATCAGCTGACGGATTATGGTCAGCTGCTGGAGATATCCTTCTGTACCTGGCAGCGTTGGAGCAGAGTGTGCACGGCATGTCTGTATTTCTGCCCAGTAAACAGCCATACGGTGAAATGCTGCAGATGTTTCTTATGGAGGCAGCAGCTCCCACAAACCCCACAGGATTCAACATCTGCACTCATCTGGACATCCTAACGACGTGTCACCCGCTCTCACCCACCACGGTGCTAAAAAGCGTCCTGGTGAGGATCGGTTCGAAGCGCTGACAGAATTATTTATAACTAGCTCTCTGATTATGCAACAACACGGCTCCGTGAAGCCGACACGAAGAGACAGAGAGAAGAGGCCTTTCGCATCTGGCCGCACTGAGCGGCTGGGAGACCTCGACTTATCCCTCTCATTACGTAACGCCCGTCTCCGTCAGCACGGCAGGAGAGACACTCGCAGCAAAACGAGAAAATAACGTTGATGACAAACTGTCGGTAATCTGTCATCCCGGTGTGTGGGCTGTGAAAAACAACGAGGACTTCAAAATCATCAGCTGACTTGTGATTTTAAAAGTTGGCAGCACAAAGTAATTATATTTACCTACAAACGCTGCGGGACACGAGAATAAGGCAGCAACAATTCAAGACAGGAGGAACAATTATACTGTAAGTCGTTTTAAATAACGATGGGCCAATTCTGTTTGCTTTGATTCAATTCAGTTTTATTTACACAGCATCAAATCACAACAACAGTCGCCTCAAGGAGCTTTATACTGTAAGGTCGACCCTACAATAACACATACAGAGAAAAACCCAACAATCATATGACCCCCTATGAACAAACACTTTGGCGACAGTGGGAAGGAAAAACTCCCTTTTAACAGGAAGAAACCTCCAGCAGAACCAGGCTCAGGGAGGGGCGGGGCCACGCTACTTAAAACTACTCAGAGTAGAATTATTTCTTTATCACTTCCTGTCCTGTAAATGTTGGATCGTTATCTCACTATATTAGTGAACCTACAGGTAAGGGTTTGTAGGTAAATTTAATTACATCATAATGTCAGCTAAAACCCAGTGACACCACTATGCTTTAAGAACTTTTCATAAAGCATATTTAAAATGTGCCCAACACAGTGAACCTGACAACAATCTGCTGCGAGCGCCTTAAATCTAGCTGAGCATGAGTGTGACACAGTCATTGATGTTTTAGTCAAATAAAAAAAATCATGTTTTGATAAAGTCTGCAGTTCCTCTGGTGTCCACATGAGGCGCCCGTCAATCCCACATTTACAGCCTTTCTTTTCTGTGATCACTTCATCCCACCGGTATTACTGTCGGGTCTCCACGTTACCATATAAAGCGCCCTGAGGCCGCTGCTGAATAAAGTTCATTTTTTAACAGCACTCCACGTTATATTTGCTCCCTTCGCTGCCTCTTCAGGTGGTCTCACACCCAGAGGGTTGCATAAAAACAGGAAGTAAAAACGGGTGTCAGAGAAACACAGCGACGCTGAGCATGGCGAACAAAACCGACTCATCCAACAAAGACGACAGGAACCATCAGAGAGGAAGAGAAAGGACGAGCGTGTCCAGAACAGTGATTTCCAACATAAAGACGAGCAGAGGGAGCGGAAGAAATGAAGGCAGAGTGCTTTGGTTTGAAAAAGAAGGACAAAGAGTGCAGGGACTGCGGCATTCACAGAGACGCCACTCAGATCGACCCTTTAAACTCACCGCGTCTCTGACCTGAGCCAACCCGAGCTCGAAGCTCGTCAGACTCTTTGTTATCATGTTGCTGAAACCAGTCGAGGGTTTAGAAATGATTTAGTGCCGTGTAGCTGCTGCTGATGTCAGGCAGGTCCCACAAACACCAGAACTCACTCCTGTGGGCGTCTCCTGCACTTCAGCAGAGACGCAGCCGACGCCCGAGCAGAACAACGCCCATCCTGCACGCACGACTTCCTTCATGCTGAGGAACAAACAAACTGGGCCCGATGTTCAGCCTGAAATATGAATGCAGGTCTGTCTTCTGCTTCACCTGCACGTGACATAATTATGGCGTCTGCCGGTGGCCTGTCCTTTTAGCACTTCTGCGTACAGCTGGTTCTTCAGTTCTGCCAGCACTGCTCTTCAGATTCTGAGTATCTGATCGCCCTGTCATTCACCACAGCTGCAGGCTATTTCTGACCCGCCCACTGCAGCGCGAACAGCTGGATCGGCTCCTCTGGAGGGCTGGCCTCTGAACACTGACGTTGATAAGCACCACTACAGTATTCATGCAAAATTAGAGCTCATCCTCCAATAATCACGAACCTGCCGGTGCTCGAGGGGCGTGTTTGTGTGTTACAGCCGCCATCGTACACCTTCCTCAAACTTGCCAGCCACGCTGCCTCTTTCTAGTAGCAATACCAGCAAAGCCACATCTGGTTGGTTAATATTTTAAACCGTGTGGCGCTCTACTCCAGAGGTGCATTACTAAGCATCCTGATAACCGCCGAGCGTGATGTAAACCCTCTGAGCTCTACGTTATCTGGCTGAGGCAGTTCAAAAAAGCGCCCCTCGACAGCCAAACCCATCTGTTCTCTGATTGGATTGTTACATTTGTGATTGACATGACATTGGCCAATCAGATGAAGGGAAGAAAAATAGGGTCAAAATCCGTACTTGTAACTTGCAGGGTTTTTTTTCCACACACAAATCTTTTTTACAAGTCCAAAATATTTATGACCACATTTTGAGCCCATACTTCTCGTAACTCGGGCCTCGCAGCCACAGAGCCGGTCTGATGTGATTGTGAACCGAGGCGTCTGCAGACACTTGACCCCGCTGTGAGGTGAAAACGGTTCCCGCCTACGCTCCTCTCTTCGTGTCTCTCGTGTTAATTTGAAGCCTCTCTGGTCCGTTTGCCGCTGTAGAACTTGTTCATACTAATTAGCTGCTAGATGAACACGTATGTTCTGCAGCTCCCCCTGGGGTCTTTTCTGGCATTACAGCCGAGGACAGCCCGGTGCCGTGACAGGGACGGGGTCGACTGCTGCCCTCGGCCAAATGTTCACTTAGCGTAGAGACCGCCCCCTCCCGCCGCCCGCCCCCACGTACACACAACCAGCCGCAGCACCACTTAACTGCGACATGCTTCCTTCAGCAGTAACAAGTGTTGTTTCACTCGTATTTGTCATGCAGGCCACGGACACACACACTTATCGCTGTTATACCCCACACTCGGGGTTGTGACTCCGGTTATTCCCCCAGTTTCACTCACTCGTAGCTGGGTCATGACCCACAGGTCAGCGGTTCAATCCCCGGTTCCTCTAGTCCACGCAGCATCTTCGGAGAACCCATAATTTCACCCAATGCATCATGAGCGTGGGGGTGGGCTAGGTCAAAGGTCACTGAAACTGTTTGATATTGATTCTCTGACATTGCCAATAATCCCGTGTGCACTGAGCAGTCTTCTGCGATGAGGCGAGAGCTGAGCTCGTCCACAGACTGTGGGTAACAGCAAGGCAGGGCACAGGAAACGAGCTTCTCTGCACAAAGCCGAACAATCCCTCCTGCACACACTCAGCTGCCACTGCAACTTTTGGAGCCATCCTAAAACTTCAAGGAGCTTTTGCATCATCTCTAAGGTGCCTGTGCCTCTTTCTGACATGCAAATGTGTGCTTCACGTCTGAATGTGCATCCTGATGCTGTGTATTAATATTTACTGCGTTTGCATTGAGCATAAAATGGGATGGAAATGATGGTTTTTAGCCACAGCCACAAAATAAGTGTTCAAATGGTTTACTCACCATCAGTGAGCGTTAACCGGCACAAAGCTACGCTGACACAATGGACCAACATCGACCGCTGGCATCTGGAAATGTCACATTGTTTAGCAACAGGCTGTGATTGGTCACCAAGGACGACATATGACGTGGGCACGTTTGAGGAAACTCGGTGGAAAGGAGGAAGCCATTAGGTCTTTGTGTAGATAGACTGGGGGCGTGTGCAGGGCACCGGCCTCGGCAGAGGATGTGCTCCTTCGTGTTTTTCATTAATGTAATCATGACAGCTGCTCTCTGATTAACAGGAAACACACATTAAAAGCTGGGAGCAGCATTTTCTTTAGCACGTCTGCAGGTGAAATATGTTTCATCGTGTTTGGTGCCATCTGCACTCAGATGATCTCATTCTGCATCTGTGTATATTTGCATCTTTGTAGCTGGACTGTTGAATTATGAACTCCCAGGAGCTGCGAAATGGGAGATAAACACCGACTTCATGAAGTAGCTCTGCAGCAATTCCCTCGTGCTAATGCAAGAGATAACCCGACGTGGAGCCTCAGGAACGGTTTCTGGAGTGTCGACTATTTTCCTGTGACATCCTCCTTGGGCTGACATAAACCATCGTGACATGTTTCTGTATGTACACTTAGAGCAGCCTTTGAAGCAAGTATAAAGTACATATTAAGAAGCATGTTTAAGGGAGAAAAGCAAATAAATAAACTTGACATTTCCACGGGGTATGATGATGGACGAAATCTGAAGCAGGAACTTGGGAATCATTCAGGACATTCATCGTGTCCTGTAGCTCAGCTAATGAAAACATGAAATTCGGCCAAGCTCCCCTTTAAGGTCTTCTCCTCGTGCAGCTTTGCACCAATTCTGCATTTCAGAAGCTGCCTGAAGAGTTGATCACACGTTAGCGATGTCCTATCTGAACCCTGAGGCCGTTTTCTTAAACTGGACAGAGAAGCTCACGGAGAAGCTCATGGAGAAGCTCACGGAGAAGTGCTGCGATGCATTACAGTAGTAAATATTCTGCTTCATCGGCTTGTTGACTTCAGTGGGACCAAAATGAACTTTGTATCCATTAAAACGTCAGACTAGTTACCGTCACCACAAACTCAGCAGAGAGCGCACACGGACGAACTCACTCGTCACCCGTGTTTGAACGTCAGCGCTGAACTGTATCACCATCATCATCACCGTCATCATCATCATCATTTAGATTAGTTTAGCATCTTTCAAGAGGGCCAACTACGATTTATGAACAACAAGGTCCGAAGGTTTTGTGGAAGAGGTGAGTTTTGAGTCCAGCGATGAGGCGTTGTGGAGTTCCAGTGGGTGGGGGCCGTCCCACCGAAGGCTCTGTGGATGGGACAGGAAGCAGACCCATGGCAGAGGACTGTGTGTACAGGTGCAGCAGGTCAGACAGGTGCTGAGGGCCGGGTCGCTGACAGATTTACAAGCGAGCAGAAGGGTCGTATATGTGATGTGGTGACTTGACCACAAGTTGAAGGACGTTGTGAGGAACGTGTCAAAGGCTGAAGGACAAGGATGTGGCCAGAGTGAGCAGTGATGAGAAGATCGTTGGATGGGTGGACACGGCTCTTTCCTGAGGGGAGGGGGGTTGGAGACCGGCCGGCTTCTTGAGGACGGAGTCACTGAGCCGGTTTGAAGCTGGGGGGTACCTGGTGTATCCACTCACCTGACAGTTTCTGGGGTTTTTGGTGACACCAACACGATCTTCACTCACTATCAAACCCACTCCTTCCTGCAGAGTTTATCCTGTCACTCCAAATGACACTGAAGCTGAGCTGAAGCAACAAACTGGAAGAAGTTCAGAGGAGTCGGGGAAGGTTTAAAAACACGCCTCATGACACTAAAAATATAATGCACCTAAAATGTTCCAGAACATAATTTCTTCACATCAGTGTTTTTACAGTTCAGTTAATAATGTGAGCGGCGCCCTGCCGTGGACGCCCTGCCGTGGACGCCCTGCGGGCTGCAGTTTGTTAGCTAACTCGGTGGGTTTTTACAAGCTCGACTTCCCCGGTGCGAGATGACACGGCCCATTTCCATCATATTTGGGCCTCGCTAATGTAAAGCAGCGACGCGTCATCCGTGTTTATATACGGGCTGTGAGTCAGAGGAACAGCGACACACTGTCACTGTCACAATAACACAGAACAGCTGTTTTAATGTCATTCCTCCCGACAGCTGGACTGAAATTACATGATGGCTTCCTGTGTTCGTATTAGCGTTCAGGCCACCGTGACCTCCGTCCTTTTCATCCACCCATGCAAAGTTATCAGATCTCTGTGCGTCCCGGGGAAAAGATGGACCTTTCTTTTCCAGTATCTGCATGAAACACTCGGAGTGCAGAAAAAGTCATCGTGACAAAGCACGGAGGCTTGTAACGAGCACGGAGACAGCAGCAAGTACTGAAACATTAAAGAGTCTGCAGGAGTCTACATGTTTACTGCATTATGCAGGGAAATTATGGAAATTAAGGAAAAAGCTACTCAATTCCCTGAAACAGCTTTTATAGTAGTGGACATGTCAGCATAAAGTGCTCCCCTTGGTCGCCCACAGAGATGGTGAAGCTCTAATATTTCAGCCTCTGCGATATCAGGCGGGGAGGGAAAAAGACAAAGCAGACCTTTGGGTATTAAGCAGGAGCGACGGCCCATCCAGCGCTGTTGAGAGACGGACCGTAAGCCTGTTAAACTTTGTCTCTGAATCCATCCGTGACCCTGTAAGAAGATTTACCGCAGCTTTGATCTCCTGTGTTCAGCCTTTTGTTCAGCTCGCTCAAACTTTTGGGAAACCGCCATTGTTTTCATTCCAGAGCTGATAATAAAAAATGCAGAGAAGAGTATCTCCATCTAAAAGTTGGCTCATTAATAAAGGATGTGAGGCTGCGGGAGGAGGAAGAGTCGACGCGACAGAACAGGAAATCGCTTTAGTATCAGTCGGCCTCAGCCTGACTTCACAGGAACTATTTGTGGTTTCAAAGACAAAATCTCACGAGCCTCAAGTTTCACATCGCGGAAGGCAGATCCACTGTAAATCCACAGGATCCACCAGAACCAGGAGCTACAGTTACACCAATATCAGTCATGTGATATCCATTATCCAGTCACGTGTTCACACCACGCTGCAATCGTGCCAGAGAGCTCCAGGCCTCCGTTAGCACGCTAAAGGTTAAAGTTAAAGCTGGTTTGGAAGGGCTGCAGGAGAAAGCCTCTCCTCTCTGGGAAGAACACGGCAGCACGGCTGACGTTTGCAGATGTTCGTCCTGGACCGCCGAGCTGCTGCGACGGTCCGGTCCAGACCTCAGTGTGTGACCCTCA
This sequence comes from Copadichromis virginalis, assembly GCF_057382275.1. Taxonomy (NCBI): domain Eukaryota; kingdom Metazoa; phylum Chordata; class Actinopteri; order Cichliformes; family Cichlidae; genus Copadichromis; species Copadichromis virginalis. The sequence goes on from NC_140623.1 coordinate 43,182,047, forward strand.
GACAGCCGTGCATCAACCTCAGTGAACTGAAGCAACGCTGTGAAGACGCGTGCGTGAAAATCTGTGTCCACGTGAGAAACGGAGGATGAAACCGTTACTTTAGGTTATTGCTGCTACAGGAGCAACGAGCTGCTGAACGAGCGGAGAGCGTCGAAGCGTCAGCCACAGCTGAGTCGTGGCTCATTCCCAAAGCTGTGTGAGCTCAGGCCCAGTTTGCACACATTAGTCCAGTACAGGCTAACCGACCCCATGATTCAATCTTAGACTGAAGATTAAAGCTTCGACATCCTCCTCTTCCTCTTTCTGTAACCACTGCCCCGCTCAGCAGCCCGGGTATTCTGATATTTCTTCAAGTTAAAACTGCTTTGAGTTTTTGACACGTCTCTTTAAATGTTTCACAATAAAAGCCTTATTAAGAAAAATATGTGAAACACAGAGAAGCTTTTAATGTGAAACAACCACAGGAAACACTGAGTTTGTATAAACAGGGTAATTTAAATAACACGACCAAAGGAAAAGAGGCTGAAAGGAGGCACCGTGCCAGCTTTTACGCACTTTTAAGGTGGAATGGCGACTCTTGACACCTTAAATGTGGCTCTAACCTTCAGTTTGCATTTACTCGATTGCACGCAGAACAAACTGAATGTGAATATTTTATTTCCTGTCTGAGGGTTTTGCACCGAGATCATGTGACACTTCAGAAACTGATCCCAGTTTTCCAGACTCGTCGATCTTCAGGCTCAGCAGGTTTGAACAAAAGCGTGACTCCTTACATCGAGAGAGACGGAGGATTAACGCTGTAAACTTACAAGAAATCAATAAAAATGAAGAATCGCCATTGAAGACTCACAGTCTTAAATATGTGAGGGTTACGTGCCGGCCTACAGCAAGCTTGGACATGATCCAGGATCAGTACTTCGCTCTTTAAATAAGTGAAAGGCAAATAAACTGTGAGCTCCTCGTGTGCAGCCACACTGCTGTCACTGCTGAAAGCTGAACGTGAGCTCGTTCCCTGAGCTCAATCATCGAGGCTGCTGGCGGTCAGCAAGCCATCAGAGCACTGACGGCTCAAGCTTCTCAAACCTCCTCTGACTTTGTTTCCTCGGACAGACCTCGCTGTCTGTGTGAGCGACGTTTCATTCAGCAGCGCTTCCTGCAGAGCGAGGATGGCCTGCGAGCGCGTGCTGTCAGCGGATTGGCTGGAAACTAACTGGGACTGAATGATGAGAGAGTTTAATGAGTCACGCCGGAGCTGAAGGACTGACCCAGTTGGTGAGACTCTGAGGGGCAGCCTCAGAGTTATGCCAGGTCACGATCCGTCACATTACTGTTTGGTGATATTGATCACTGTGCCTAATTATCCAAACAGGAAGTGAACAAGCTGTAAAGCAGACTCAAACCGCGTCCTATAAAAGGAGTCAGTTGTCCCACGGCTGTCCCTCGAGTGCACGCTCTGATCCCTGCATGTGTGACTCAGAGATGTGGTCACATGATCGTGGACTCAGCCAGCGATGAGCACGTTTACACATGTTCACACCACAGGACGGTAAAGAGGCCATCGTACCGACCGTACAGATACAGACACGCAGATACGAAGTCCACGGCAGCCTTGAGCAGCCTGCCATCGCTCCCTTGCAGATTAAAACAGCTGTGAGATTTTCTGGACAGAATTTTAGGCGCAGTGAAGGGGCGGAGCGAGTCAGTTGTTGGCGTGATCACAGTTTGCAGCTCTGCGTGTGAAGCAGCTGCGATGAGGATCAGCACCACCCAGTCTGAGGACTTCAAGTGTTTGGGGTTCACCATCTGGGGCGATCGTGGCTCAAGAGTTGGGCGTTCGCCTTGTAATCAGAAGGTTGTCGGTTCGAGCCCCGGCTTGGACAGTTGTTGGCCGTTGTGTCCTTGGGAAAGACACTTCACCCGTTGCCTACTGGTGGTGGTCAGAGGGCCCGGTGGCGCCAGTGTCCGGCAGCCTCGCCTCTGTCAGTGCGCCCCAGGGTGGCTGTGGCTACAATGTAGCTGCCATCACCAGTGTGTGAATGGGTGGATGACTGGGTGTGTAAAGCGCTATATAAATACAGGCCATTTACCATCTCTGCTGACTGACCACATCAATGAAATCTGATACAAGCGACATGTTTTCACTCTCGGAGCGTCGTCAGGGCTCAGAGAGGAGCTGAGGCGTCCTGGTGCCTCCACAGCAGACCCACAACAGGATCGGGTTACTACTAATTAGGGATGGGTATCGTTTATCCGATACCGGTGCCAAATCGGTACTTTTGAAACGGTGCCGGTGCTCAAACGGTGCTCAAACCGGTGCTTAAAGAATGGAGAACACAAAATTGGTCCAAAAACCTCTCATGTTCAGCTGTTTTTTGTAAAAAGATAACAATGTTAGCCTTTTCTGCAGCTATGGGGCATATATGGTATCACTCTTGGCTGGAAGCAGTGCTTAAACAATGGAAAAAACACAAACTTTGTCCAAAAACCTCTCATGTTTAACTGTTTTCCACTTTTTCTTTGGTCATTTTAGCCTTTTTGGCCAGGGTGAAGGGAGTATCTGCCATCAAACAAGAAGACAGCCGCATGTAGCTATGATGATGTTTGCTAGTTCACCTTACATGCATTAATGTAATAACGTGGTTAGCCTACTCAACGTAAATTACACACGAACAACATGAAGCTACTCACGCAGAGAAGAACGGCTGCTGCTGCCATCATCATCATTTCTGCTACACTGGCAGGGCTAGGGGCCAGGACTCTCCTCTTCTTGTTTTTGGGGGATGTTGCACAGGGGCGGAGCGTGGGGGTGGCTTACGGGGCTTAAGCCCGGGTTGTTTTGTCAGAAGCCCGGGGTATTTTGGAGTGTAATTTTTTCATAGTTAGATGCCTGGCTGACAACTGTATAAAACAAAAAGTACACACAATATTCGAAGCACATAGTGCACACTGTGGGAATTTACGACTGTGCGTGAATCCCCCCCTGATATTGGTATGATCCGAGCTCAGGCACTAAGCGACTGAGCGAGGGGGCGGGGCAGCTGCTGCCCGTGAGTGCGCTGTTGGAGAAACGGAGCCAGCCATACTAAGGAGAGCTTAAGTTTGAGCAGGTACCAAAGCAAATCATTCGTACCGTACAAATAATGTAAATATGACGGTGCATCACGAAAGATTGATATGAAACTGATCACTTGACCAATATTATTTTACTTGCTCTTCAAGTGAATCAACAAATGGCGAAATGAAAATCCGAACAAATGCTATTTTTTTTTAGAGAGTCTTAGCTTACATGTGTTTATTTCATATTTTCAGTTCTTACCCTCCCCGACTAAATCGGTTTCAGTTATGTACTGAAATATAAGAATGGACATTAGAGGCTTCTTTCAAAGAAAAACTCAGGTAAATGTTATTTTATATATTATGCTTTGTATGTTGTTCAGTATATTTCTATGCAAAACAAGAGGGATTTCAGTACACAGCAGGATATTCACATTTGTAACCAGATATTTACACTTTAGGGAGAAAACATAAAACATTTTTACTGTACAACATCAATTTAGAGTAAATTTTTGTTTTAGATAAATATTGAAATATATTTTGAATTAGTTAAATGTCAGAATAAAGAGAGACAGAGCTTCTGTTTTTATCACTTTCATTAAATTTAGGAGTACATGTACACTAAGTTTATTGTTAATTAATAAGAAACTGCAGACGATTCCATTCTGAGCTGAAGAAGCTTCTGATAGGTTAGTAGAGTCCATGTGAGTAAACTGGTGGCACAGCTGTGGATGCATATAAGGCAAAACACAGAGCCTGTTTCTGTGACATGGGAACATCAAGAGATGTCAACAAAACACCAGGAACAGAACTGTGGAGCTCCATAAGTGTGGCTCAGTTTGAATACAATTTGGTGTCATTTACAATTAAGAAATACAGACAGTTTCTCTCTTTACTCTTAAAGTTAACAAATATGTTTTTATATTTATCAATCTAAAAAAAAATAAACATTTAGTCTGATTTGATGTTACAATTAAAAAAGTGTTTTTATCTGAAGAGTAAATATCTGGTTTCAACTGTATATTTGATGATTGTCAGCACAAAGAGAGAGAGAGGAACAGAGAGGGAGATGGAGAATGAGGACAGAACAGATGAACAAGAGCAGGTGAGACACACATGTTAGTCAAATGGTTGTTTACCAAAAGTATAACTGTATCATAGGTCCTCATGTATCTCATACCTAGTGTTTCTTTTTAGGTTTGTTATTTTTCAAATTCTATATTTATTAAGTTATGCAGCTTGTTTACACAACAAGGCTGAATAATTATATAAACTTTTCTGAATCTAAATAGTGGACTTTGGTAGAATTAAAAAACAAGTGTAGTGCAGGTCTATGATGATTTTTAGTGCTATCATCTAGTTCTGATTCTGGTTCTGTCTTGGTTAAGTCCTCAGTAGTCCTGATTTTGAACTGTTGTAGTCCTGTTTTAATTCTGGATCAGTTCTGGGTCTGGTTGAATTGGGGTTTAGTCCTCATGTCTTGATACAGCCCTGACTTTGTTCTGCTTTGCTGCTTAATCAAAAAACTAGTTTAAGGTGTCCTGCACATGTGATATATATTTTTCCCTATATGAAGTCATTCTTTTTTGAACAGAGCCTATTAATCTTTTAGTCATTTCTACCCCCCCCCAAAAAAAAAAAAAAAAAAAAAAAAAAAAAAAAAAATCCCACATGCATACTACTCTTTGGGCTAAGCCCCAGGTGTTTCAAATGTCTGGCTCCGCCTCTGAATGTTGCATAACAGGCACCACACCCGCAGTAGATGCGCTCGGTGTGAGGTCTCGCAGCAAGCTATCAAATACAGCGCATTTCTGGGCTTTTAAAAAAAAACGCTATGCGTCGCCAGGTGTTTCATCGGATTCTTGGTGTTACCTCCTTTGACAGTATCACAGTATCAGCTTAAAGCACTTGTTGCTGCTGAGTTTGCATATTTTGCTGTGAAGTACAGCCAGACTTTTAACCGCTTCGCCTTGGACATTTTTAATCTGTAGCTCTGCTTTAACAGAACGTATGTACCTGGCCCCGCCTACTATCCTCGGAAACGTAAAATGATTGGCTAGAATCTAAAGTGTATCACAGCTCAGGAAAAAAAAGCACCGAAATAAAGCACCGAAATGTGCGCTGCTTTTCGGTCTGGTTACTACCGTTTATGTCAGAACCGGTGCCATCATGGCACCGGACACCGGTACCCATCCCTACTACTAATAATTAACGACTTTACCTGCACAGGTAAACTACTGGACTAACAGCTGCTTCAGGACAAGCATCATCACGTGCACGTGCTCAGCCACTCCAGGCTCCTCAATCAGTCAGCTGTCACGTGACACATGGGCGCGAGCGGAGGCGAGGGTCATTCTGCCCACGCAGTCACTGATAACCCTGATCCCAGCAAATTATACCGAGGAGACTTCACACAGAAAACATCAGCGATAAAAATAAAACTAAATAAATATGAAATGAAATAAAAACATTAAAATAAATGCATCAGCAGCCACGTTTCTCTCACATGAACATTTCAAACACAGTTTGAAGTTCAGCTCCATCCTGAAGCACCTGTGACTCCAACAGGAAGTCCTCAGCGTGCCTCACACAGGTAAGGGGGGCTTGGGGGGTCGTACCTGAGCAGCAGCACTACCCGCCACGCGAGCAGGCAGCCCGCCGCGGACAGCGTCCTCCTCATGCCGGTCAGAGCCTCGCGCTGCTGTCCTCGCGCCTCTGGATGCTTTCAGCACCGCGAACAGCGCTCGCGCTCCAACTGTGCTCACACGGCACGCGGGGGGAAGCTCACGCACATGCCGGAGAAACGGAGCGCGCTCCGCTGGGTCCCATCACCGCGGACAGCGCGCGCAGCTGTGCAGACCCGAACTGGGCTCGTTCTGTGCCCTCGCGAGGCACGGGGCACCAAGCCCCGCCCCCGCTCCGGATTACGTGAGTGGCAGGCAGCTCGACCAATCGTGTCTGACACCAGGAGCCCGCGAGCTGCAGCCAGAGTGGCGTCTTTACCGCTCTCATCTCCGCCTGTATGTGTCTACCCCCTCCCCCTGCTCCCCCTGCCCCTCCTGCCCTCTTGTACTCTTCCTCCTCCCCTCCTGCCCTCTTGTACTCTTCCTCCTCCCCTCCTGCCCTGCTCCTCCTCTTCTCTCCCCGCTGCCCCCCTCCTCCTCTCCTCTTCCTCCTCCTCCCCTCCTGCCCCCTCCTCCTCTTCTCTCCCTGCCCCCCCCTCTTCTCTCCCCGCTGCCCCCCTCCTCCTCTCCTCTTCCTCCTCCTCCCCTCCTGCCCTGCTCCTCCTCTTCTCTCCCCACTGCCCCACTCCTCCTCTCCTCTTCCTCCTCCTCCCCTCCTGCCCCCTCCTCCTCTTCTCTCCCTGCCCCCCCTCTTCTCTCCCCGCTGCCCCCCTCCTCCTCTCCTCTTCCTCCTCCTCCCCTCCTGCCCTGCTCCTCCTCTTCTCTCCCCACTGCCCCCCTCCTCCTCTCCTCTTCCTCCTCCTCCCCTCCTGCCCTGCTCCTCCTCTTCTCTCCCCACTGCCCCCCTCCTCCTCTCCTCTTCCTCCTCCTCCCCTCCTGCCCTGCTCCTCCTCTTCTCTCCCCGCTGCCCCCCTCCTCCTCTCCTCTTCCTCCTCCTCCCCTCCTGCCCTGCTCCTCCTCTTCTCTCCCCGCTGCCCCACTCCTCCTCTCCTCTTCCTCCTCCTCCCCTCCTGCCCCCCCCTCCTCTTCTCTCCCTGCTGCCCTCCTCCTCTTCTCTCCCCGCTGCCCCCCTCCTCCTCTCCTCTTCCTCCTCCTCCCCTCCTGCCCTGCTCCTCCTCTTCTCTCCCCGCTGCCCCACTCCTCCTCTCCTCTTCCTCCTCCTCCCCTCCTGCCCCCCTCCTCCTCTTCTCTCCCTGCTGCCCTCCTCCTCTTCTCTCCCTGCCCCCCTCCTCCTCTCCTCTTCCTCCTCCTCCCCTCCTGCCCCCCTCCTCCTCCCCTCTTCCTCCTCCTCCCCTCCTGCCCCCCTCCTCCTCTTCTCTCCCTGCTGCCCCCCTCCTCCTCTCCTGGCTCCATCTGTCTCTGGTTCATCGTCTTTCTGCTCTGCTGAGCAGGAGTTTGGAGAACCACATGTGTCTGTGATTGGCGGCTGTGTGGAGGACGGTGCTCCCGTGCGCTGGATGGAGGCCATGGTGATAATCCCTCAGTTATGACTTCACGTGTGGAGTTCCAGCTGCAGGAATAATAAACATGATTTTAACATGTGGAGGGATTAAGGTTATTTTGTTTTCCTTGTGAGGTCATCGGAGGTTCAGGTGATGTCACGCTTGTAACGGGGCCTGGGTGGATGAATCTACAGGTGTGCTTTAGGTGTGGCAGACTTCTTGGGATGTTGTCGGGAATGTTTTTATCCTGGATGCTGAACACCAGTAACACTCAGGTTACCTGAGGAGTGGGTGGGAACAGATGTACTGAAGCCTCAGCTTTGATGGAGGAACCTTCACCCCTCCTCCTCCTCCTGCTGCCTCCATTCATTTCCTGAGCTGACTGAACGACCCAGAACGTGGCTCTGCGCCGCACGTGCACATGTGACACTGATGGGATGATGAAGGTGCTGAAAGCGAGAACATCTTTCAGGCACTCATCATCATGTTCACAGTAATGTGTATGAACGAGACATCAGCGCGGTGACACTTTTAACGCACTCCTTTCACCTGCCCCTCATGCATGGTCCCTGCCCCGGCTCTCTCAGCGTCTGTGCAGCACCACAGCACGCTTTACCTCCGAGTGAGGGGTCAGAGTAGGGGTGGCTTTTTATAATCGATTTATCGATTAAAATCGATTCTGGCTTGGATAACGTGAAATCGATTCATTAAAATCTTGAATCGATTTTTTTATATAAATTTATTTTGCCCGAAACGCCAGAATCTCAGGTGAAACCTCAAAATTTCAACAACCACCAAACAGCTAAGACAGTAAACGAGAGCAGGAACACGGCTTCTGCACAGAGACGTAAACACACAGCGTGGACCCGCGGATCAGACGGCACGGACACGGTCGGGGCTGAAAGCCGACAGCTCGCTGATTCTGATGCGTTGCCGGGTCCGCGCTTTGTGTTCACGCCATTTTTGCGCTGATTCTAAAGCTGTTAGTTTGATGTCTCCAAACATTATTGACCGAACCAGCAGCAAAAGAAGATCCAAACTACGAAAACCCCCCCTTTTTTTTTTCCCTTTTACATACTTCCGAAAAGAAAACCTAATTTCTGCCGTTCAATACTGAACAAATTTAAACTTTCTAAAATTATGGAAAATGCAAAACGCTGTGTCTCTAATAAAACCGCTGCAACTCAGAGGTAACGTTCATGTGTTGATTCAAGGTTTTCTTTCGTTTCTGATCTACTGCAGAATATTTGTATAAAATCCAGGCCAGGAAAAATCACCTTCATGTTTTTCTGTGTTTTTTCTTCAGCTACTTTGACACAAAGGCCTCTGCTGTGACGCTCACACCTTTGATAAAGTCTGGAAAGTGTCAGCTTCCTTTTTATAGATACAAAAATATGTAAATGTACTGATCTGAATTATAATATTTCTGACTGTCAAAATTTCCCAGATTCAAAGCAAATTGAATCGTGGATCGAATCGATTGGGAACCTTGTGAATCATTCTAGAAATCAGTGACGATACCCAGCCCTAGGTCAGAGGCCTCTTCATGCTCACAGGTGAGCCTTTATTCTCCTTTTGGGCTCGAATGAGACTGAATGTCCAAATTAAACATGTTTTATTCAGAATGAAATTAGCTTGAGAACATAAACCCACCAGGAAGGTGTGCACAGAGCAGTAACACGGGCTTACGATCCAGCACGTCGTCCCCTGCTGGTCATTATGATGATTTCAGGGTTGAGGCTTCGCCTTGCAGTGCGTGTGCTACGCTTCTTCTACTTCCAAAAACTCAGCAGCCATGATGGCTGTCTCCAGCTCGTGTTCTCACTTCATTCAGTTTGAGAAACTCGAGGAGTTTTTAAACGATCCTCGTTTTGCACAGCAGAATCACAGTCAGAAACACTCAAAGCTCACATGTCAGTACCTGGACTGATCCCACTCCACTTTCACCACATCTATCATGGATGACTGCAGCCTGTCAGACACATCCTTTACATCACCAAGAACTTTTTATAGCGTCGCCAGGAGCCCAAAAAAGTCAAATCATTGCGGCTGGAGCCGCCGACCCCCTCAGACCCCCCCTTCTCATGGTAAACATCCCGAAGGATGCGCAGCACAGCAGCGAGTCCGTGCAGCAGATTACAGCCTGTGAAGAGCGGACTCTCCAACGATCATGTGATCTCATCTGAAGAGAAACGACAATGAAAACACCGAGCCGCAGGTCCAACACACACACACACACACACACACACACACACACACACACACACACACACACACACAGACACACACACACACACACACACACACACACAGACACACACACACACACACACACACACACACACACACACACACACACACACACACAGCTCTGTTTCCAGCATATGTCCAATAAAAGATGTCAAATCTTTTTGTTTTAAGGTGAATCTTACTTGATTTTCTTCACAGCCTTTCTTTACGACCAGAGCTGAATATGATTTACACACAAAACACAACAACACTAATAATAATAATAATAATAATAATAATAATAATAATAATGATAAATATTAAATATATCAACAAGAGAAGCAGGAAGAAGCACGCTGTTATTTAAACTCAGCCCACACTGTTACTGTCACGGCGGGGTGCGCCGATGTGTGTGGAAACAGGACCCAAAAGCAGATGACGACGAGGAGTAGTAAGGTTTTAACAGAAAGGTGAGGCTTTATTAGATGACGGCAGAAGTAAACCAGGGCCCTATTTCAGGAAGCCGGTTTAGTGCAAGCTCTGAGTAAGTATACCCTGAGTTAACGAAAACTCTGGGTTTTCGGTTTCACAAAGCGAGTTTAGATTAATTCTGAGCGAGTTACTATGACGACACACTCCGTGAAGCTAACCTGCCCCCTAGCAGGTTTACTTCAACTAACCCTGACCTTCTCCGCCTCTTTGTCAGAAACCTGACAGTAGGAAGTGTCAGACATGGCGTGCTCCTTCCTTGAAGAGCCAGTAGATGTTGAAGCCCAAATTCTCCGCAGAGCTCTCCGCCGGGAGAGAGTGATTAGAGCGCGTTTGGACATTTTATCATTTCCTGATGATTTCCTGTGTGAACGTTACCGTTTTTCAGCACAATCTATAATTTATTTGAATAACATTCTCAGGCCTAATATTGCTCATGTGACACATCGCGGACATGCTCTCAGTTCATTACATATTATTTGTATCGCACTTCGGTTTTTTGCAAACGGGAGCTTTCTGTATAATATTGGTGACGCTGAGCACGTTTCCAAGGCTACCGTCTGTCGGGCAGTTGCACTGAAACGTCTCCTGTACTCGTCTGTGGTGTTCCCCGGTCATAGACCCACAAGATTTATCAAAGAGGGATTCCACAAAATTGCAGGTATCAGGATGAACGAAACTTAATTCATGATGTGGTGATACTTGAACTACTACTTAAATTTTACATTTATTCTCACGGTTCCCAGGCGTGATTGGCTGTATAGATGGCACTCACATTCCAATCATTGCTCCTTCAGTAAATGAAGGAGACTATGTGAACAGGAAGTCTTTCCACAGCATTAATGTGCAGGTACATAGTTCCCTGTAGCATTTCAAACTAACAAATCATTTCATTATAGTAATGGATGCTAATTTGTGTTCTCTGCACTGTGAAGATCATATGTGATGCTGCCAACATTATCACAAATGTGGAAGCCAACTGCTCAGCCTCTGTGAGTGGTGGTGGTGGAGGACCCCCACCTGTTTTTCGGGCCTCCGCTTTTTTTCTGTTGGCTATAACGGGTCACATTTGAGCATACAGAGTAAGCAAATATGTACTTGTAATGTGCTCAGATAATTTCAATAAGTGCTTACAGAGGGGAAGTTAATGTAGCCTCTAACTGCAATTGGTTTACATGGGACAAACAGACCAAGCACTATGGCTCATAATACAATTACACCTTACCTGTTTGGACTATATTTTTATATTTCATTTTTACTTGCTGCCAGGAACGTTTGGGGCCTGTTGGGTTGCACCTGCGCTCACATCACGTCACAAAATAAAATGTATGAAATAAAAAATAAAATAAAATAAAATAACGTGTTAAATGGGTGGAAATCCCTAGATCAATGTTTATATTAACACTCACGCATTGACTCTGTCGGCTATGTTTTGCCATGCATGCTCCCTTTCTTTTGCAGCTGTGGCTGTGTTACTTTTTTTCCGCAAAATTTGCATGTTATCGGCATATGCTGCCATCAGAATTTCGGCCTCAAGCGCTGTAAGATACACTGACCGCGCCTTCTTTCCCTCCGTCTCCATGGTGACTCGCTTAATCTGTGCTCCACTAATCAGGGCTTTATGTATCCTCGTGCGCACGCTTAACTTGGGGTTAAAGCAACTCCGCGTTGACTGAATTAATTGTTATCAGCCTTTCTGAAACCGAATATTCCGAGTTGGACAGTTCGGGGTTACTCAACCCTGCGTATCGTTTTTCACTCTGAGTTTTCTAAACCGGCTTCCTGAAACAGGGCCCAGGAAACCAAAGTAAACTGACAAGACACTAAGAAACAAAATACTAAAACGGTACTGAGACCAAAACCTAAACTATGACTGTGGTGGAAAATAACAAGCAAAGACCATGACTAAGACTAATAATACATAACAGACGAAAACCGAAACTAAGACTGAGGTCAAATAAACAGACGACCCGACAATGGCATGCAGAAAATAAAGGGCTTAAATACATACATGAGGTGATCAGGGGAAGTAGAGACACATGGGGGGAACAGCTGACTGACATAAACCTAATGACAGGACCAGGAGAGGAAAGCTAAATACAATGAACAAAGAACACATGACACTGTCAGAATAAAACAGGAAACACTAAAACTAAACATGACAACACAACTTAACAGACCTAATACGTGATGAATAAATACAAAACCCCAAAACATAGAAAACCCAGGAACAATAACTGCCTAAACTAAAGGCAGATAGGAAATAACACAAACTAATAACATATCAAAAAATACAAAGAAAACTCAGAGTGCTGGGTCGGAGACCCAGCCTGTGACAGTTACTTCCTTTTTGTTTTCATAAATCTGTTTTTACAATGTGCTGCATTTGTTTTGTTTACATATTTATTTATGTATATTTACACATACATAGAAACATGTTCTTTCTTGCATCTATTTTTGTACCAGTCTTCCATCTGAGTCACGTTTCAGTTCATCGCTGATCACCATATAAAGCTCGAGTATCTACATAACTTGAATGTTATTTTATATTTTGTCATATTTTTTTTAAGGCCTCGCTGCGCTTTGAGCCTAATGGAGCACAAACAGCAGACGGCGTGACGGAGCTGTGAGATCACTGCTGGTCATGAACGAGAGCTAGAGTCCCCGACTGTCCAGAGTTCAGCTGCAGACATCATGAGTGGATTTTGTGGATGGACCTGAAGACATCTGGCCGGGCAGCTCGTCTTCTGCAGTCCTTGAGTCTGCATGCTTACAGCAGATTAAATAGCAGGGATGAGGGCGGTGTCGGCTACTGTCAGCTCCACAGGGGTTCAGGAAGTACAGCAGGTCACCTACTCGTTGGAAGGTTGGTGGTTCAATCCCCGTCTACTCCAGTCTGCATGCCAAATATCGTTGGGCAAGAAACTTAGCCGAAGCACTTGGATAGAAAAAAAGTGCTTGTGTGATTGAGGCGAGTTGTATAAAGTGCTACAAAAGAACGATTCCTCTTTGGGACCTAAAGACCAGGATAAACTCCATCTAAGGCAAAGCGCATGATTGGTCCAGCACCACCATGTTGCTTGGTGCAGGAGGATCTCCTGCTGCTATCAGCGGGTCCTCTGTGGCAGCAACACATACCAGTTGGCTCTGCACTCAACTTCTGCAGATTTGGATTTTGGACTTTGTTTCTTCTTCTTCTTTTCTTTCTTTAAAATCAGGTGCACCTGAAATGTTGCCATCCTTTGGTTTTCAATCATTCTGTGCTCGAGGCTCACCTGAGAGGTCCTAAATCCTCACTGTGTTCATCAGGGCGGTGTTGTGCCACCAATGAGCCAACAGCAGCACACAGTATCACATGAATGATAATCACTATCCTCTGTGGGCGTATCTGTGAAAGATCAGCCAGAAGTGCAAAGTAGTCACGATCTGTTAGAGACAAACAGCAAACATCCGCCGCTTCGTGCGCTCAGCGTGCGCAGAGGTGACCTTCCTCTGAGGGAGGGACGACCTCATAGGCCATCTCCATCTGACAGCGTTGAAGGTTACGCCTCCCGTCTCAAACGCGCTCCTCTGCCCCGTGGTTTCTCCTCCTTCACCCGTCACAGCCCAACATGCTCTCAGCTCTTTATTATTAATGCTCCTCATTAATAAACAGCCATCATGAGCGGTTGCACCACGTCAGCTGCTGCACACGTACGAATAAATAAACGATGTACTGTAGTCTGGAAAGACAAACAGCCTTTGAATGCATCAAAGCAGGTGGAGCCGCTGCAGGCGATTCCGACTAACCTTAATCTGCCTCTGAAGACATCGCAGACGTCACTTCATCTTTTTGCCTCAGAGCAAATAGAAGGAGACCGACCGGTCGTAGCCGGAGGGCTTCCATTCCCCAAACCTGTCAAAAGGCATTTTCCTAAATTAGAACAATACTATTATTAATTTACAGAGCTGGATCTGCCGTACTCCTGAGGGTTTCGCTTAAAAGGTTGTTAATATGAAATAAAAGCTCTTCTGTCGTCTGCATCCTCCAAACATTCGACCACAAGGCAGGATTATTTTTTGTGGCTAAACACAAATCAGCCACGACTACTGGAGCTCATAGCACCAGGTGCTGTTTCACTACCTGCTTGGGGTTCCAAGTGAGCCGAGGGGATCCCGAAATGTGACGCCAACAGACTGAAGGCCACCGATTGGCTGTAAGTGGCGCCACTTGAAGAGTCCTTCGAGCATCTCATTCATGAAAACCAAAACGGATGGGACACCTGGGAATCTCATGAAAAGCCACAGACATAGCAGCAGGGGCATCGTCGCCTCCACGTCCACCTTTGTTGTAGCGTTTGTGTCGCATAATTACATCACGGGATGCTCAGCCCTGTTGCCATAACGATGAGTACCATTAGGTGGGATGCGATTTTAATGGCAAACCAGTCGAATCAAGTTGAGCCGTGGCGAGTCGATACTTATGGAAAAGGGAGACAAACTCTTCTCTTCAATCCGCTCCTGCTGTGTAAGTATGCTTTCATCGTCAGGCTCTCTGTGGGCCCCACAGTGAGGACATCTATGGGCTCACTGACTATAACCTTCTGCTCCGTTGTCCCAGCTTGGACTGTCCATTGTTACCCAAATAACAAGCAGTGGGCGACCAAGAACATTAAAGCTCTCCTCAATGACAAGAAGAGGCTTTCAGAGCGGGCCACCGAGAGGAGGTGAGAACGGTTCAGGGGCAAGATCAGGGAGGCTAAGGACAGTTACAGGAGGACTCGCCACGTCACGAAGACCCTGGAAAGACTCATCGTCTACCTGCTCGACCGTGTGACAGCGATGCAGGTGGATCCTCTCTGATGCCCTGGATCACTGATCACCTGATGGAGAGACCAGAATATGTGTATCTTCAACATTGTGTGTCCAGTTTTGTGTAACTACTGGGATGTTTATATATTTTGTATTATTTAATTGATGCTTTAATTTGGCGGTTACTGTTCTTACTGTCCTGCAGCGATCACATCATTTCCTCTGGGATTAATAAAGTATTTTGATTCTGACATTAACTGATAATAAGATACATTCTTCACTGCATCTTTTAAAAGCAAAGAAGTAGGAGCGTGTGTCCTGGTATCTTTGAGCCTCTTTGGTTGGTCTACCTGTGACGGTGGTTTAAGCGACTGCTCCGTCCATGCTGACCTGTCCCACAGAATTAAGGCCTAATCAGGCAGCTCCGGGTGGCGAGAAGAATTAACCACAGCGAGCTGCTTAGGAAGAGGACTCTTTCACAGATGTGCTTTCTGTATATGATAATCCACTTTTGCAGCTAAGCAGGATATATTTATTATAAAGGGGTCAGTGTGCCGCACAGTAAAATCACCCCGAATGTCCTAGAACTGTATATTTTTACTGTGGAAATCATCCTGTGTGGAGAGCAGGACTCACCAAGAAGGAACGCAGGACTGTGATTTATGGGTAATGAGCAAAGAGCCTGTCTGGGTCACAGAGCACATGACCCACAGTAACTGTGGTCTCACTGGTTTGTTAGCAGCACCAGGAGCTCTGAGATAGATCTGAGGCAGTGGATGAGATATTCTCGCCTAAGACAAAGACACCAGATATTCATTTGTCTGGATGATTTTGCATCTGTCTGGCAATTCTGCCATTTGGATTTCAGTTCCTAAGAATTATCTCTAACAAACATATTAATTCAAACAACAATTTAAAATATGGTTTCTTACAAAGTCAGCAACGATGATTCCTCACGCCCCAGGAAAGATCTTTCTCCAGGACTAACTGGACAACATGAAAACACAATTTCATGACTTTGAGCTGCCTCTGTTTTCTTCTTCTACGCATGCTGGCAGCCTTTGGATATCTTGTTGCATGCATGGGCATCTTTACCTGTCTGGTAAATCGATTTGTTGATCAATTATTAAGTCATGTACTAACAGAGACTTGGAGGAGAGAGACCTGATATTTAATAATCCACATTTCACTGTTTTACTCTTTGGTTCAGATGTGGATACTGTATTGTTCTTTCTTTGTAATTGTTTATGTTTAAGTTGTTTGTTGTTGGTTTTTAGTTTGTTCTTTGTCTGTTTGGGAGCTGACACAGTCTCTATGGAGATGGGTTTTTGGGGGGGTAGCAGGAGGAGAGAAGCTGCAGAGAGGCGTGTAAGACTGCAGCTCTGCTTCCTGGTCCCAACTCTGGGTAGTCATAGTTTGGGGGGTTTAATAAATTTGTCCATATTTCTAGAAATGAGAGCTGCTCCATCCAAAGTGGGATGGATGCCGTCTCTCCTAACAAGACCAGGTTTCCTCCAGAAGGTTTGCCAATTATCTATGAAGCCCACATCGTTTCTGGGACACCACTCAGACAGCCAGCAATTTAAGGAGAACATGCGGCTAAACATGTGGTTGTGATGTTCTCCTAGATGCTATTCTGATGGTGCATCTGGTTCATTTTGCCTGTTGCATTTAACCAGACGCTGCTGGAGCTAAGCTAAGGTACTCAGTGATGAGCTATTCATTTTCACATCACACTCTAAGCTTCCTACATCTCACATGTTGGTGAGAGGAAACTTATATTAAGATGGTAAATCACAGGCTGCTTGTTTATTTGCTAGCTTCATTTCCACACGAGCTGCTGATGGTAACTGATCCCAGTGCAGTGAAAGCAAAACTAGTGGCAGCTTGTCAGCAGCTCTGGTCAGAAACCAAACGAGCAAACAGCCAGAAAGGTCTGCTGTCAAACTCAAGCCTCTGTTACCAGAACAGAGACACACCCACGAGTCAATCAACGAGTTGATATTATTATTATTGATTTATAAAGAGTGTCAGTTAATTTTGATTCCCTGGGAGTCAAATAATAGGGATTTGTTAAAAATCTGCTGGTGCATCTCAGTGATGGGCTCCTGGTTGTCAGCTGTGCACCAACCTGACTTCTGCACACCTGATGGTCCCAACCTCATTAAGAGGACAAAATCCCACAACTGAACCCTGACAGGCTCACCTGTGAAGGGAAACCATCGCAGGTGATGACATCATGAAGCTCACTGAGCGTCTGCAGCGCTGTCAACAAAGCAAAGACATATTTAGAGTTATTTATCATTTTTTCTTTGCTACATAGTTCCATGTGTTGTTTGTTGTTTCATATATGATGTCTTCAGTTTAGAAAGTAGTAAATATAAATATATGAAGTTTATATACATTTTTAACCCAAACTGCAATCTTGACCTAAAACTACGCAGGTAATTTATTTTTTATGTACCTAAAGAACGCAGACAGTGATAAACCAATGCTACACATCCAGCCCGGTGTGCAGACTTTACATGCATGTGAAAAAGCACAGTCACGTTTCTATTAAGGTACTGACACCAGCCAACACCCTGTGTGTGATGGTGAGACGTGGGATCTGAAAACACTGGATTATTTGACACCCCGGGATGAGAACATGTTCTTTGCTGTAGATGTAAGTAAACATTTAAATAACCAAGACATTTGTTTGTACCCAGAGACAATGAAAAAACAGAACCCTCAGCGATAGATCAGAGGAGAAACACAATGCTTTCATTCCTCTGGTAGGACAGAAGGAGTCCAAATTAAAACCAAGCATATTTATCGTTTAAAACTGTCCTCGTGCATCATCGGCCCTCTGCAGAGTGAGAGTCTTTAAAGTGAGAAAACTGACAGGCTGATTAGACGGTTCAGTTCAGCTCGTTGACCTTTTACCCTTTGTGGTCTGAACAGTGACCCTAAATCTGCAGCTATCGACCGGTCGGAGCCCGTCCTTGTGGGGACAGATTTGTAACCCGCACAGGTCAATAAATTCACTTCTGTTTTATTGATATCAGGTCAAACTATCACATCATTCATCTCAGGACACTTTATATTATTAAGGTTAAAACGTTAGCCCCGCCCCCACGCGCCCCCTGAGTGTGCACATCTTTAATAAATAAAGTGAGTGAATGAATTGGTGGAGCTGAATCGATTGTTTCAGGAGAAGGCTGATGGTCAGGATGGACGAGCAGAATCAATACTGTGGCAGATTTCCCCAGAGAAACGTTTGTGGGAACGCAAACATTTCTATTCTATTACATCCCTGAGCTGTCGTCCTTCACCTCGGCCTCACAAACACAAACAAAGTGGATTCAGACTTCGCAGACTGAACTGACCGGTAAAGGCTGAGTCCAAAGTTGGGTTCAATCAAACAATCTCCTCGTGGTGTTCAGACTGATTCCAAACAGAAGCTGCTCCCTACATCGGGTCAGGCTCATGAAACATCCATCCATTCGCTTCCACTTATCCTTTTCAGGGTCACGGAGCCTATCCCAGCTATCAAAGGGCAAGAGGCGGGGTACACGGGGGGTAAGGGGGACAGGACAGGTCGCCAGTCTGTTGCAGGGCTAACACACAGGGACACACAACCATTCGCGCTCACATTCACTCCCACATAGCGTATCCACACAAACAGCATTTCACTGGACGGTGAAAACTCAAAGAAATAAAGTAAATAAATACATAAAGCTCCAGAGAACTCGACTGGGGCCAAGACTGCTGCAGAACAGGTGAGCAAACAGTTATAGGTGCAGCCAGTGAGGGTAGAGTTTGTTCTTCCTCTACACTTGGCTGCAGCACTGCCACCTGCTGGGCTGGAGGATGGATGGTGTAATGGTCTTTTGCATTTTATGTTTGTTGAGC
This sequence comes from Copadichromis virginalis, assembly GCF_057382275.1. NCBI lineage: Eukaryota > Metazoa > Chordata > Actinopteri > Cichliformes > Cichlidae > Copadichromis > Copadichromis virginalis. The sequence goes on from NC_140623.1 coordinate 43,200,630, forward strand.
TGTATGTCCAGATTTTGCTCTTTTGCACCCTCTGGTGGTGAAGTATAGAGGGTTCAGTTGTTTGCAGTTTGGGTCTCCACCAGCCACTTTATGGTAGCCAGTGTTGGGGAGTAACAGAGTACATGTACCACCGTTACGTATTTAGAATACAAAATATGAGTAACTGTATTCCGTTACAGTTACCGTTTAAAAAGGTGGTATTCAGAATACAGTTACTTTGTTGAAATAAAGGGATTACACAGCGGTATTTTCCTGTTTCATATGTTAGGCTATGCCCTCTCTAGTTTTAGCTTACACGCCGGTGGAAACTAGAGATGGCACGACACCACTTTTTTATGTCTGATACCGATATCATAAATTTGGATATCTGCCGATACCGATATAAATCCGATATAGCGTATTTTATAATTAATGAAATGGTTTTTTAAATATCTTGCTGCATTTTGTATGAGTTCATACTCAAGTTTAACAAACTAAACTAAAGTTATTCAGTTATACCTGTATGCAAAAACACACTGCACCCAAAATATTTCATAGATCAGCAAAACTGATCAATCTAATAAACTTAAACCTGCAGCATCCTCCCTGTTCTGGTGTTTTAAAGAGCACTTAGTGGAAATACACTCAACAAAAATATAAACGCAACACCTTTGTTACTGCAAAGGGTGGCCTTTTGTTGTGGGCAGTCTGAGGTACACCTGTGCACTACTCATGATGTCAGATCAGCATCCTGATGTGGCACACCTGTGAGGTGGGATGGATTATCTCAATATAGCAGATGTGCCCACTACCACACATTTGGACTGATTTGTGACCACTGTTTGGGAGGGATGGTTATATTGTGTATCTGGAATGAATTTTAGGTCTCTACGTCCATCCCATGGGGAATGGGAGCAGTAACAAAGGTGTTGCGTTTATATTTTTATTGAGTGTATTAAGCAACCTAAATAATAGGGCCGCCAACTCCGGACAAAAAAACTAGGGAACCACCCCCCACCCTCTGCCTCATAATGCTTAATTGACGTAATCAACTTTAATTTAATACACATGAAAAAAAAAATGCACAGAGATCAATAATTTTTCTACAATAATTCAATAGATTCAACATCTTTCTTCAACAGAACTGCAGACTGCACAGATGGTGTCATGATCAGGCTGTGTGGCAGGCAGGAAATAGGACCCAAACGCAAACTCAGTGGAGACAGGACTGAACTCAAAATGGCAAAAACTCTACAAAATCTAAACTGGAAAGACTCTAACAAAACACACAGGGAGCTACAGGTAGAAACACACAGCATGAGGGAGACGCAGACAGAAATACACAGAGGGTTAACGAGGGAAGTGTGAACACAGCTGACACAGATAACCGTAACGAGACAGGGCAGGAGTGAACACAACATGACGCATACTGACGAGAGACTGTCAAAGTAAAACAGGAAGTACACGGAGGTACAGACAGGAGGAGAGAGAGCACGGGGAGAACACAGATGTAACGGGCTGGGAAAACATGGAATAAAACACAAGGAGAGACGAGGGCTCACAGATACACAGGGGCACACAGCAGGTAACCAAATAAGGAACATCTTAACTAAACAACCTAGGAACCAAGGCATAAATAGGGAACAAAATACAAAACACACAAAAACTAAGAATACTGGGCCAACGTGGCCCAGGACCATGACAGATGGTACCGTCCCAAAGGAAAAAGTACTATAGCTTAGTAGGATATATTACACTTAATAGTTACTATATACAGTAATGGACTTTATACATTTAACATCAGATAAAACTTTGGTTGTAAGATTCAGATAATTATTTATTAAAAGCCAGACATGAGAATAAGAAAGAAAAGTATGTCTTTGTGCCCCCTTTTCCTGTTCATGCCCTATCTGCCCCCGTGGCTAAACTTTGCTAGATCCGCCCCTGCACAGTTACGTCAGCTGTAGAAAAAGATCCTGGCAAATGGTCTGTATTTGTAAAGCGCTTTACTTGGTCCTAAGGATCCCAAAGCGCTTTACACTGTACACAATCATCCACACATTCACACACTGGTGATGGCAGCTACATTGTAGCCACAGCCGCCAGTGTAGATCCTGGTGTAGAAAGTAACATTAAATAAATTCTAACAACAGCTGATCAAGCTTAAACGTGCTGCTGTTGTTCAGCCGCTGGTTTCCTCTTTCTGCTGCAAAGTGGGCCAAAAACAAACAAGAGAGCCGATCAGCTGATCATTGATCAGTTTCATGATTGAAGCAGCAACAGGAGAGGGTTATTAGCTTAACGTGGGAATGCTTTACAAACATTCAGAGGTGAACTTGCACATTTGCTTTACTTCTCTGGGAGAACTTTCTCGGATTTTAAATGCCGGTGTTCTGGGAATCCATCCTAACTCAAAAAACATCCTATCCAATGTTTCTGCGCAGACGCGGCGCATGCGTGCAACACCAACGCCGAATTAACCTCTTTTTCTCTCACCCATCCGGAATACTTCTTAAGGTTATGGTTAGCTTTAGTCACAAGTCACCGTCAAATTATAATACGGGTAGGACGATTTCTCAGAACACGTTTGGTATCTTCTTGATGCATCTCAATCATCCAGGTAAATAAATCTCCAAAAGTTGATTCTGGACGTAGCGTTTTGGGGGAGAAACGTTTCGTCACTCATCCAGGTGACGTCTTCAGTCTCAGCTGACTGCAGGTTTCAATCTTATAAACAGCACATTTGCATAATGACTGAAACCAGCCCACTGAGGAACAATGGGCTGAGATGAATGCAGGAGGGGGCCTAAGGGTACATCTTTCGCCATCTTACAATGCTGTGATTGCAGCCATTCCCCAACTGTCTGTGAATGCCACTCATGGCCATTAATCAGTGGGCTTTGTAAATTAAGATTAAGGAACTGACCTCCAGCCCATTGTTCCTTCAGCAGGCTGGTTTCAGTCATTATGCAAATGTACTGTTGATAAGATTGATAGATAATGAGACTACTTCGTGGGCACGAAATAGGTATAAATAATATATATATATAATGTATAAATATTACGAAACAGGTATAACATGCACACGAAATGCTAATTTGTGGGCACAAATTGGATCTAACATGGCAACGAATTACGCATTTGTGGCCACAAAATAGATAACGTGCGACCTGGATGCTGGGATAGATTTTATTGTCAACCAACTGCAAGGGCCTGAAGGATCACGGTTATCGGTGCGGTGGTCATTTCGTGCCCACGAAATAGTATTTTGTGGCCACAATTTATTTATTTTTTGGACCAAGTCATCCGAGGGGCTCCGTATCAACCACACCGCTGACAGGTCTCTCACGCCACAGCCGCCGTGCTAAGGTTATTCAATTCAATTCAATTTTATTTATATAGCGCCAAATCACAACAAAAGTCGCCTCAAGGCGCTTCATAGATACAGAGAAAAACCCAACAATCATATGACCCCCTATGAGCAAGCACTTTGGCGACAGTGGGAAGGAAAAACTCCCTTTTAACAGGAAGAAACCTCCGGCAGAACCAGGCTCAGGGAGGGGCGGGGCCATCTGCTGCGACCGGTTGGGGTGAGAGAAGGAAGACAGGATAAAGACATGCTGTGGAAGAGAGACAGAGGTTAATAACAGATATGATTCAATGCAGAGAGGTCTGTTAATACATAGTGAGTGAGAAAGGTGACTGGAAAGGAAAAACTCAATGCATCATGGGAATCCCCCGGCAGCCTACATCTATTGCAGCATAACAAAGGGAGGATTCAGGGTCACCTGGTCCAGCCCTAACTATATGCTTTAGAAAAAAGGAAAGTTTTAAGCCTAATCTTGAAAGTAGAGATAGTGTCTGTCTCCCGAATCCAAACTGGAAGCTGGTTCCACAGAAGAGGGGCCTGAAAACTGAAGGCTCTCCCTCCCATTCTACTTTTAAATACTCTAGGAACAACAAGTAGGCCTGCAGAGCGAGAGCGGAGCGCTCTAATAGGGTGATATGGTACTACAAGGTCATTAAGATAAGATGGGGCCTGATTATTTAAGACCTTGTATGTGAGGAGCAGGATTTTGAATTCAATTCTGGATTTAACAGGAAGCCAATGAAGGGAAGCCAAAACAGGAGAAATATGCTCTCTCTTTCTAGTCCCTGTCAGGACTCTTGCTGCAGCATTTTGGATTAGCTGAAGGCTTTTCAGTGAGTTTTTTGGACATCCTGATAATAATGAATTACAGTAGTCCAGCCTGGAAGTAATAAATGCATGAACTAGTTTTTCAGCGTCACTCTGAGACAGGATATTTCTAATTTTAGAGATGTTGCGCAAATGGAAGAAAGCAGTCTTACATATTTGTTTAATATGTGCGTTGAAGGACATGTCCTGGTCAAAAATGACTCCAAGGTTCCTCACAGCGTTACTGGAGGCCAAGGTAATGCCATCCAGAGTAAGAATCTGGTTAGATACCATATTTCTAAGATTTTCAGGGCCGAGTACAATAACCTCAGTTTTATCTGAATTAAGAAGCAGAAAGTTAGCGGCCATCCAGGTCTTTATGTCTTTAAGACATTCCTGCAGTTTAACTAATTGGTGTGTGTTATCTGGCTTCATGGACAGATAGAGCTGGGTGTCATCTGCATAGCAGTGAAAATGTATGCTATGTCTTCTAATGATGCTGCCTAAGGGAAGCATGTATAATGTAAGCTGAGTTACGCCATGTCGTAGTTTTGTGAGGTGCTTTTGTGATATTTAATGGATCAAATTACATTTTTTACTTCTCACCGAAATCAGTATCGGTATCGGTCCGATACTGATATCGGACCGGTCCATCTCTGGTGGAAACCCAAACAAAACACGCATTAAGAGGCTCTAATGTCTGTGTCTCTATCTTGCAGCCCATGTCATCTCTACTTGCTGCCCGTATAATGACGTGAAGAAATATTTTTAAAAATTATTTGTTACTGGCATCGCCCTAAAGCATGCAGCCTCATGGGCTGTACCCGTGATGTGTCTGTGAGCGAGGGAGGGAGAAAAAGCAAAAGTAGGAGCTGTGACCGAGCAGAAACGGGAGCTGGAAGCATGTAAATATAATAATAATAGTTTATGAGATCGCTGCAAAAAGTGCAGCCTTACCTAATGTCCACCTGCTGTTACTCATTTATATTAAGATTTAAACATCTGGTTGGTGTTGGTGTGGAGAGTAACCTTCAGTAATAGTAATAAATCACATCCATGTAGTTGTAAACAGCATGATAATATATTAAGTAATCCAAAGTATTGAGTAAAGTAACGGAATACGTTACAGAATACATTTTGGGGCATGTAATCTGTAATCTGTAGTGGAATACATGTTACAAGCATGCTGCAGCTCGCGGGCAGCGTCACACATGGAGAAAACATCGCTCAAAGAGAGATAAGTGAGAAGAAGGCCATCATGGATGTCAGCTCACGAGCTTTGTGTATTTGAAATGTTGTTTTTCTGTAATTAAGGACTTTTGATTGATTGATACTAAGTACAAGAGCAGATTTTGATGTGATGTTTTTGTTTTATTGTTTTCTCACAGGTTGTCAAGACCAGAATAAACCGTGTTTTATAATTCTACATCGTGCCTACATCAATCCTTCAGGGTGCTACGGTACGAGTGTCCCACTTACAGATGTGAGGTTCCCATCCCACAAACAAGTGTTACAGTTTGTTTGAAGTCTGTTTACTTTTTTAATCACTTAAGAATAAAACAAAGAAAGAAGTACAGAAGTCCTGCCCTTCACTTTATACTCCACCCATCTTCTTATATGCAGAGCTACTGGAGCGTGTTAGGTACACTGTGGCCTGGTCACCAGTCTGTCACAGAGCTACAGACAACCCTTTGCACCCACAGACAATTTAAAAACACTCCTGACTAAGCGTAACTCTTACACACCTCTGTCTCCAGCTCCTCCTACATCGTCCGTCTCCTCGCGTTGCGTTCAGTCCTTCTGATGCTTCAACATGAAACTTCTCTCATTCCCTTCAGTTTACCTGCTGCCTTTGTTTGACACTATTTCTGTATCATCAACAATTTTTATTTATTTCACTTTATACTTTAATAACAGAACTTAAGGATAAATACATAAATAAATAATTTAAAAAACGAACAAACAAAATCAACAACAACAAAAACAAAAACAAAGGGAAGTCATCCTATTCTTTCTTCACACACCAATCTTCAAGTTACAGACAGCCAGCTTGTAAACGGGGACCAAATACAATCATATTGATGCAATTTGTCCAATAAACCACGAGTCACTTTTTCGTAACTGAGCCATTGTCTTTAGCCACTCTTCATAGGGAGGGGGGCTCTTTTTCCACCAATGTCTTAGCAGCACCCGTTTGGCCGTAGAGCCAGAATAATCCATCTTTTTGTATAACTGGAAAAATCTCCATCAGAAAGTTCTGTGGTTATACCAAGTATGGACAGTTTTGGTGAGATACCAAATCTCCTTTTCAAGACACTGAAAATTACCTCCATCATGTTTTCCCATCAATCCCGAATGTCAGGGTCCTGGGACTGGGCGACCCAGGATCCCTGAGCAGTCATGTATTATATTATTATTATTGTTGTGTATTTTGGTGTTGCTCCCCCTTCCCTGTGCTTGTGTATATGTGTGTGTGGGTGGCTGAGCACTTGTTTATAGGCGGCGTCAGGCCTGGAGGGTGTGGCCCTGCAAGGGGACTGGCCACACCCGAAGCCACACACCTGCTGCTGATCAGGCCTCGTCGGGGGAGCTACTTAGGAGAGAGTTGGAGCTCCCACCGACGCGGGATCATTCCTTGAGACTCCACGTTAGTCGGCCCATTGAATTGAGTTAATGTGTGTAAGTGTATGCCCGCGGTTATTTGTGTCCTGACGGCTGCGTCTATTGTTTCCCGCAGGAGGAGCGTGGAAGGCACGAAGAGCAGCGAGCACCGGGGGGTGCTGACACGGGAGCGGAGAGCACAGAGACACGAACTATTCACGCAGAGACACGACACGGGAGTCTGGGAGAACACGGGGATTTATTGTTGTTTTTGTTCCACTCTGTAAATAAACACACTGTTTATACATAGAGCACCGCGCCTGGGTCCTCCTCCTTCCCCACATCCCCACGGTCTGCCAGCCAGACCGTGACACCGAAGTGCCGAACATCTCCATAAGATACGTAAGATCGAAGCGTTTTGACCATCACATCTCCAACATTCGTCCGTAGAGGCCAGGTTCCATTTATACAACTGTTGTGGTGTTCGATGCCACCTATGGACTATCTTAAGTTGAATAAATCTGCTGCCTGTTTCTTTATACGTAGTATTAACATTTTGAAAACATGAATCCCGTTCAACTGAAGATATGTCCAATGCCACGTCCTGGGCCCAGTAGCCCTTAACTTTCAGGAGAGGGTGAGCTGACCGTTCTTGCAATAAATGATAAATCTTAGTGGTGATGCCTTTACCCAAGGGTGATTTTGAGAGCAGGACTTCCACAGGGCCGCCCACAGGACAACTCAAGGGGGTTCGCAGCCACTTCGATAATGAACTATGTATTTGGACATATCTCCAGAATTGGTTACGCTGCAACTTATATAACTCCACA
>NC_140623.1:43233216-43363216 GCF_057382275.1 Copadichromis virginalis
CGTCTCTCTTTGTCCTCAGAAATGGAAGCCGGTGTGGTTGTCTCTGACGCCCCCCAGCAGCAGTGGAGTGGGCCGACTGGAGATCCAGGATATGGGAGGTAAACAGCTCCACTCGTTATGTGAATGATGAAAATAACAGTGATAGTTTCTTATTAGTTACTGAGCGCTCACATCAGTAAAATAAGACTGAAGCTCACTGATTTCACACCAAGCCCAGTTTATTTCCAGTCCAGCTGAACCCAGACTGGGGGAGCAGGTGCTGGAGCAGCTCTGTGTCATCTCCCTGGATTATCCGTCACATCACGATCACGTCTCAGGTTTTATCCTGTTCCACTTTGATATTTGAGGTGATATTTAATACGTGACACTAAATGTCAGATTTTCACAGTTTAATCAGGTCAATGAAACGCTGTGGGGAGCTCCAGGGCCGTGCAGAGATGTTTGAAGGGGCAGGTGCTCAAGCCCCCCCGCACGCGCCTGCCGAGCTCCACCTCAGGTAACATTTACATGCAGATCCGTGCACGTAAGTTTTGGAGGAACAACATGGCGCTGATTCAATCAGCAGAGCCAGTTAGTGGCATTCACATTCAACAACAGACTGATGCTTCCAGATAGGAAACAGGGGTTCATCCTTTCATTTGTCACCTGTCGGTAGCTGGAATACACCTTTGAACAGGCGGTGGAGACAGATTTTACGAACCACTGTATTATAAAGGTAGAACATCTGAAGTGTTGGTCATAATCCTGATTACATAAGAAAGCAATGATCGCAGCAGTGGCTCTAATCCTGCACGTGCAAACATGGACTCACTTCTGGAACTGCAGCTTTGATGTTGATGCTCTATTTACAGACACAAAGTGCAGATTATAAAGAAAAACTCTCAATCATCCTCTGATGTTGTGATTCTCCAGACCTTTTCTTTACTTTACCCCTGTGGGACGTCTGCACTGTCCAAAATATTCAGCTTAAACAGAAAAACATAACTAATTAAATATTTCTTTCATGTCTTTAAGTTAAACTCGGCTTTCGTGTTCAGTGGAGACGCTCAGCACTGAAAGCCGGCTTCATATCAGTTCCTGGGGAGCTAAAAATAAAACCACACGAGCACGAAAAGGCGGGGAATCGTGTCATGTTAGGGATGCTGGTGGTGCTGAACGCATGTCATGCATGCAGCGGCGGGCCGAGCATCAGCCGCTGAACACGAGCACCGGATCTGACGCTTTAACAGAGCCCGGGATGAGGGCGATGTTATGTAAGCTCAGCGGCAGCATCTGCACAGTGAACACATGACATGCACGTTTTACGTGGACGACACACGAACATCAGAGAAGAGTTTGTGAACGAGGACCGGGCCGAAGCAGAGAAACGGCTGCCAGCAGTGGTCTTTAAAAGGTGCGATCAACGCAGAGGCCAGAAAGTGTCCGACACGGTGAGAGCTGCTCGTCACAGAACCTCAGTGCTTCCTTCAGTCCTTTCTCTGTGACCTGCACACAAATACATGCAGGGATGCTTCACAGCTTTAATGCTAACAAAGATGCTCCTCGCCTCTCACCTGCAGAAATTCATGAGTGATGATAAAGATCATAAAGCGTCTTGACACGACTGTTGCTGTGATTTGGCGCTGTATAAATGAAACTGAATTGAACTGAATCTGGGGATGAGAACAGTAATCTCTCTGTCATCTGCAGACACACCAGCTAACAATCCTCACTGCTGCCACATGTGCGACAATACTGACCCCTAGTGTTCGGTCGGGTTTTTGCATGGTGACGTCTGGTCGACTGAAACTCATCTCAGATTCATCCTGATGCCACTTTTAGCAAATTACGTTCAGCTGTGAGGGAGATGCAGTAGAATCAGCAGTGCAAGAGTACTGATGTTACAAAGGAAGTAGTAAAAGTAAATATACTTTCAGGAGTACTTAGAGGGGGACCAGAGGCCTGGGGGAGCAGCTCCTGCACTCGTCTGGACCAAGAGTTCAGATGTTCTGCAGAATCTGCTGCAAACACATCAGACGTCACCTAATTTTGTAATAATCAGCAAGTCTCAATACACGCCAAGCACACTTCAACCAAACTGAGGTTAAACATTGACTCAAGCATTGATCCAGTGTCCAAAGTCCAGCGTGTAACCGAGTTTTGCTGTTTGCTTTGCAGGTGTGTGCACACAGGAATGTTTGAGGTTGCACAGGTTCGCTGACTTTTGCTCACAAATACACAAGTGGAGTAAAAATAAGAGAAGTTTGAAGTCCGAAGTTTCTATGCAGTCAGTGTGTTTGAGCTCCAGAAAGAAAGCACGAATAAAGCTACACTAACAGGAAATTATTTATCTGGAGTTCTTCTTCTTCTTATTAGTCCTTTATTTATCCTGGTAAAAAATCTCATTTCCAAGAGAGACCTGGTATCATAGCAACAAAAGTCAAAATACACGTACCACATAAGTATATAACATCCATCCATCTTCTTCCGCTTTATCCGGGCCGGGTCGCGGGGGCAGCAGCCTAAGCAGAGAAGCCCAGACCTCCCTCTCCCAGACACCCAGCTTATCTGGGGAAATATAATCTCTCCAGGGTGTCCTGGGTCTGCCCCGGGGCCTCCTCCGGTGGGACATGCCTGGAACACCTCACCCAGGAGACCCCAGGGGGCATCCTTGTCAGATGCCCGAACCACCTCAGCTGGCTCCTTTCGATGTGGAGCAGCAGCGGCTCTACTCTGAGCCCCTCCCGGATGGCCGAACTTCTCAAGTAAATAACATTTTAAACAAATACAATATCCTGTACAAACATGTGAAAAATATAAAATAACAGATCAAATTTAGAGCGATGTTAAAAACAATCACGCTGAGTTATTCTCTCGTTCCAGTAATAAAACATAAAGCACAATGGTGGACAGTATCCAACCTCTTTAGGTAGCGGGCAGGTGCGTTCATAAAAAGCAGGTCACTGTAATCCAATAAAGGTCAAAAAGTTGCATGAATCAAGTGTTTTCTCACTTGGAGGGAGAAACGTAGTTTTCACTTCGACACCTCTCTCCTGCTTCTTCCCTGCTCAGTCAAACTGGATGTCTGACGTTAGCTGGAGTTTAGAGAAGGTCTGCAGTGTTGTTGTCATCTGCATAGAGGCCTCAAAGACAGAGGGACGACATCACTGCTAAAATATATAGTTCAGTCCGGGAAAATCATCGGAAACATCCATGTGCGAGCTGCAAAGCACCTCCACCTTCCAGAGGTTCTGCTGACAGCATACATGCCGTGTTGCCAGGTCTCCTTCTGTGCTCCAAATACTCCAATTTCTGGAACTGGGATGCCAGTTTGGGTTTTTTCAAGCCTGCTTTTGAAACATTCTTCACTTTCTGTTCTTCAGCTTCGGTGGCCTGAGGATTTCAGCTTTGCTATTAAGAGAAGACGAGGTTCTTTAAATCATGAGTGCAGTGTGCAGGAACGAGAATCAGCAGCTCCAAGGCCATGGTCCTCAGCTGGAAATGGATGGTGTGCCCGCTCTGATCCGGGATGAGTCGCTGCCTCGAGTAGAAGATTTGAAGCACCTCGAGGTCTTTTCACACATGATGGAAGAGCAGAGCACGAGATCAACAGATGGACTGGTGCGAACGCCGAACCGAGAGCCCTGAGTGTAAAAGTGAAGCTTTACTGATGATCTACAGTCACCTTCTGCTCTGGGTAGTTACTGATAATGTGGAAATGATCTTCCTCTGAAAGATGAAAGGAGGAGCTTGGAGTACAGCTGCTACTCCTCCACATCAAAAGAAGATGGTGGCGGATGCTTGGATGCCTGCTGGGATACTGGGAGGAAGCACGGAGGCAGACCCTGGACTGACCTTGAGGTTATATCTCAGCTGGCTTGGGAATGCTTGGAGTCCCTCTTGATTAGTTAGGAAGAGGTGGATGGACGGGGGGGGGTCTGGGTGTCTGCTGCCCCCATGACCCAAAGCTCGATGGATGAACCGATTCACAGCAAAATGTATCTATAAAAGATGAATGTACTCCGATCTGACAAGTGACATAAACCTTCATTCTTTGCCAGCAGGGGGCGACTTCTTTGATTGGAAAAATGATTTTGAGTACAGGAGTTACATGATGACTTTATCGTGTCTGTCACTGGTCTCAGAGCTTCGTGGATAAAACAGGATGTTTATCCCTTAAATTATGAGTCAGATAAACACGAGTCTGCAGGCTAACGCAGGTCGAGCTTGTGGCTCGCAGGTCTGCGTGAGAGTGAGTATGACAGGATGATTCAGTGCTTAATCCTGTCTTTACAAACAGATTCATCTTTAAATATCACTCTGCCTTTTCCTTGTGACGAGTAATATTGGTGTTCAGCTCACTCACACACACATTTGAATCTTACTTAAACCAGAGCTCAGCCACAAACACTCCCACACCTGCGAGTGGAAGTATCGCCTGCGGCTGTTTGACATTCAGGCAAACATGTCGCCTCACGTTTCTCCACCCGGAGAAGAATCGTGCGCTCTGAGCAAAGACTCGTCGGGTGGAAACGGCCGCAGTGCAGAGTGCGCACGAAGCTTATTGTTTGAGTTGCTCTGGTTTGAGAAGAAGCCGTACAGGCCGCGTGATTTATGTCTGTCAGGCGTTCGCCGCCGACTCAGCTGTAACGCTCTGCCTGTTTGTGCACGGTGCATCCTGCAGGGGGCGATCTCGCCACTGGGGTCAGAAAACACGGGGACCGGAGGGTGAAGGTGGTCCGACTGTCTGAGTTGATCAGCGTCCTCAGACTCCCCCCGAACGCTGAGGCCTGCCCCATGGTGAGCCATCATACTCTCACGTTTCCAGTCGTCAAAAGTCGAAAAGACGCTTAAAGCTGGTTTGTGTCTGCAGGAGAACATGTGGGCGTTCTGCGTGGAGACTCAGGACAGGACCATGGTGTTCGCCGCACTCAGAGACGACTGTGCCGACTGGGTGGACAAACTGTGCCAAAGCACGTTTCAGGTGTGAAGGACACAAATGTTCCTTCTCTTTACGTTTCACACAAATGTGCAGCTTCATGATTTCACAGCTAATTATTTAAGCTTGCTTCATTCGCTCTCTCAGAAAGGAGGCCGTCCACGCTCCAATCAGCCCCAAATGGAGGAGAACCAGATATACGTCTCAGTAGAAGAAGGTAAATTCTTTGCTTTTGTCTTCTCCAAATACTCAATTCCGGTTAAGAGCGCCCCCCATGGAACAGGACGAGCAGTTATTGCATCCCCTAGTTTTGATACGTTCACATAAACGTGAGTCTGGGAAAATTTGACACACGCTGAGCAAACAGTGAGCTACAGGGATGTACACGATACTGCAGAAATGTAATATTCAGCTCTCTCTGGCTGCTCAGTAAAAGTGGACCGTAATAACCTTCCTAACATTCAACATGCACTCTGACGTAGTGTTCAGAAACATCCTTAAAGGAGCACAGAGAAGCCGAGCCTCACACTTTTTGCTCATGCTGTCAGTATTTATTAACTGCATGTATTTAAACTGTGTTAAATTATCACATCAGTGTTCTGCTTCGCTTTATTTGCATAGTAATGAATGACAGACTCTCCTCCCTGTTTACAGCCTCTGAGTTCTGGGTGGCGATTCAGAGGACGGAGGCAGCGACCCGCTGCGGCCTGCAGGGGGCGTACTGGCTGCAGGTGGGACGGGAGGCGCTGCTTCTGAAAGAAACCCAGAAGAAGAAGGTTGTTCACGAGTGGCCGTACGAACTCCTGAGGCGATACGGGAATGATAAGGTGGGGGCGATCGTGGCTCAAGAGTTGGGAGTTCGCCTTGTAATCGGAAGGTCGCCGGTTCGAGCCCCGGCTTGGACAGTCTCGGTCGTTGTGTCCTTGGGCAAGACACTTCACCCACCGCCTACTGGTGTTGGCCAGAAGGGCCGATGGCGCGATATGGCAGCCTCGCTTCTGTCAGTCTGCCCCAGGGCAGCCGTGGCTACAACTGTAGCTGCCTCCACCAGTGTGTGAATGGGTGGATGACTGGGTGTGTAAAGTGCTTTGGGGTCCTTAGGGGGGACTAGTAAAAGTGCTCATGGTCACAATGTAAAGGTGCTTTTTGTATCACCTGTTGCATGTTGTTATTACATCTTTCACCACATGGGGGCGCCATTTTATCAGACTGTAAGGAGAAGCAGGAAAAGTCAGTGTTTAGCCTGAGATCAGGACTCAAGCCCGACAGCAGGGAGGTTTTGGAGCTTTTTTATGGAGCTCTGAATCCGTCAGCTTTACTGGTGGCTCGATATCGTCTGCAGGCGTGCGCCTGAACAGAAAAAGAGCAAAAGTGTTAGCACTCTCCAGGAACCGTGCTTACGTTTGCCCGTGTTTCACTTTTATCATTTATATAAAATGATCAAATGTGGTTGTGTTTGGTGATAATTCTTCAGCCATATCTCGCCTCCACATGCGTGTGGGTACCAGCTCTTCCTCCCCTGTTGGGTGCTGGATTAGCTTGCTGCGCCATCATGTGGTGCAAAACGGTGTTACCGAAAAGTCTGGCTCTCTTGCTCTGATGTTTTCACCTGAAATTCTTTCACATTCTTGTTAAAGTTCAGTTCATGATGGAAGCTTTAAGTGAAACTGAAGCCTCACAAGTGTAAGACGTTTATTTTCTCTCCTCCTCCCAGCTGACCCTAACCATCGAAGCCGGGCGGCGCTGCGACTCCGGTCCTGGAGCGTTCATCTTTGAGACGCCGCAGGCTGAGAAGATATTCGCCCTCATTCAGAGCACCATCAAACTGAAGACTTCATCGACCAACCAAAACCCAGAGGGAGAGAAGGTTGCGGTAACCAACATACAGGCTCATTCGCCCCTCCCCAAAGTCCCCGATATGACCAACATGGCCGCCATCCTGGAGAACAAGCTGAGGACAGAGGAGAGCAGAGAAGAGAGCGCACATGCTCGGGAAGATCACCCGCCTCCTATCACCCTCATGCCACTCCCACTGGTCCCTGCTGGCTCCTCTGCAGGTAACCATGGAGACCAGTCAGAGGCCATATACGCTAATCCGACTGATTGCATCCGGCCTGTAACAAAACCCCCGCCTGTCAGAGCCACGTATATCGACCCTGCGAGCGTTCTTCCTCTCAAACCCCCATGTGCCGCTCCGCATCCCCCCCCTCGCGCAGACGACCCGGATTCGGTCTACTCGGAGGTGTACGACAAGGTCGGCCATCACCAGAACACAGACAACGTCCTCCAGAAAAAAGAAGAAACGAAGGTTTCAGCAGAGGGTGACGCGGTCTACGCCCAACCCGGCAGACGGAGCGAAGTGTCTCTGAAAAGCGAAGCCAAGGCCGACCCCTTCGCTCATCTTTACGCTCATGTCTGTAAGAAAGCACCGTCGTCTAGCCCCTCGTCATCCAATGACAGCACCCCCTCCTCCTCGTCTCCTATCGCCAACAGGAGCACAACAAAAGCCTCGGATTGTCCGCTTGATGATGTAATCTCTGAAAACCTGGGCATCATTTAACTCTGGTGTTTAGAAAACATCTGAAACCATCATTGACATTCTTCATAGTAAAATTGTTTGAAAACTCGTGTTACCGCAGCTCAGGCGATGTAGGCTGGACGTCGGAGGAACTGCCGGTTTTGAAAGGTCAGGGATCAGATGTTTGAGAAACTTCTTGCTTGCTTCCTAAAATATGAATATTTAATCATGAAGACAGGTAAATAAATAAACCTGCATGAATGTGATTTATGTTAATGTATCTGTTTATCTGCATTTTTATAAGTTTAGCACGCCCGTGTTGCAAATTCATACTCTGACTGATTTTTCCACATAGAAAACTTCTCATACACGATTTTTACATATAAAACTGTAAACACGCTTGTTTGGTTACGATGCACAAATGTATGCTGCAAAAATGTCCCTGAGTCATGTTACATACGTGGGCCTTACTGTGTTTCTGTGTAAATATAGGAGCTATGACAGGTATCGCCATCATCTGTTACCGTAAGTGTTATTGTGCTTTAAATAAAACAAATATATGACACTTTTGCTCCACTGAGTCAATCCTGGTGTTTTTAACACTAATACACATATAAGAACAGAAGATGTTTATTCACATAAGCAATCGGGAAAGGTGGAGTGTTGGCGTCGTGTTCAAACACCTGATGAATCAGAGTAAATATTTACCACACTGCACCGCTGCCTGAGGCCCCTCCCCCACCCGCCACTTTCAGTCAAGACCAGGTTCAGAGACAAACGAGAAGCAGCAGACCGGGTGAGTCCCCATGTCCTCGAGACCCCCCAGCTTTGTGGAGTCTTTCATAAACTGTTCGTGCTGAGTCTGAAGAGGGTCCCAGTGCTCACACCTCGTCCCTGTACCAAAGACACCGCGTCCCAGTGGCCCCCACGATTACAGCCTGTGGCACTGACCTCCCACGTCACAAAGACCCTGGAAAGACTCACCCTGGACCATCTCTGACCTATCAGATCAGGATCCCCTTCAGTTCCCCGCCATCATCTACCTGCTCAATCGTGTCTGTGTCCACCTGGACCAGCCGGCGAGCGCTGTGAGGTCATGTTTTTTTACTTTTCCAGTGCATTCACTGGAGAGGAGGATGTTGTCCAAGATGAGGACAATGATGGATAATACCCACTCTGTAACATGCTGGGCAATCACAGGTGCACGCTCAGTGAGAGACTGAGATTACCCATAATGCACCACTGAACGACACAGGAAATCATTCCTGCACAACTCCTCCATCTAATGCACAGCACACAGTGCAGGAGTTGCAGCCTGCAGCACGTCCTCCACAGTGGAAATAACAAAGTTTCTCTGTAATAATCTGGATGTTTATAACTAACATATTTGTACATATTAGAAATATTTCTTGTATATTGTAAACTTTGTAATATACTGTATTATTTAATTAGTTCAGTGTGTTACTGTGTTTGTTGTTGTGACTGTGATCACAAAATTCTTTGCGGATTAATAAAATATTATGATTCTGATTTCATTTAAGTCACACGTTATACATTCATTTATTTCCTTTAAATTTAATCGACGTAACAACCTAAAGCAACAAAACCAGAAGCGTGAGGATGGGAGGGTGGAGACAGCCTGATGCACTGATGAACTTTGACCAGCAGGGGGGGATGTGCATCACGCACAGATAAAACAGGAAGCCATCACATGACGTGCTTAGACATGTACTTCACTTCTTTACCACAAGGCGGCACTGCTGGACTTTCCAACACTCCAACATGAACTGTAGACTTAATTTATGGTTAAACAGTGAAACAAAACCTTTGTGGATAAAATGTTTTGCTTTTAAATGACTTTTCTTTGACTCAGTTAATAGAAAAAGATTCACAACACAGCTTCATATGTGGCGGTGGAGGCGCCTAAAACTGTAGACTTGGATCTGTGTGCTCTGGTCTGGTCGCACACCTGAGGGCGTCGAGGGGAAACATAGCCCTCTGTAACTTCAGCCTTTCTTTTTTAAATCAAATGTTCGTCACTTTGAGGTTATCTGCTAATCGTGTGCAGACGTGCTGCAGAGATGATCCGGTGACAGCTTTCTGTGACTGAAGCCGAACTAATGCGCGATAATCCTAAAAGAGGTTCTAGATGCAAAACCATCAGGTAATAATACAAAACGGAGGAAACATAAACGATGGTTTAGTCCTTGTTGCTTAGAAGACGTCAGCTGCTGACTGCTCAACGCCAGCCAGTTTTTTTGACGCTGTAATGCATAAATGTGACCACAAGATGGCGCTGTTACAGCCTTTATCAAGAAGGGCTTGGTCCTCATGTTCAGTTAGGCCTTTAGAGTTTTCGTGTCCTCCCTGTGCCAGCCTGTTGTTTCCTTTCCTTGGATAAAGGCCTGCATGAAGCAGGTGACATCACGTGACTAGCTTTACCTTTGGTGTGAGGCCTTTGTGCATAAACGTCCTTCATAACTCTGATCAGATTTATTGTATCTATCACCAGAAATATGAATCACAGCAGCTTCCATCGTGGATGATGATCCGGCCGCGTGTGATAAAGCGTCTTTTATTCATCCTCTGCGCCACACGTTGGTCTGTTGATGTTTCATCACTCAGTGTGAGGATGACGTAACATCCTCATTATCCTTTTTTAATTATTTCTAATGACTTTGTGAGAGAAATGAAGACACAAACTCAGGATGTTCCCTTATTAACAAGTACACAAGTGTATTATTTCATTTTATTTATATATGCAAGCAAGTTTATGTCTTTACAAATAAAAAAGCCACTGTCTGCCCAAGCTGTTGGCACACATATGTACAAAGATGGAGGAGTGAATCAGATGAAGCCTGCTACTAAGCAACCAGAGTGAAGTACAAAAAGTCTAGCACACTATAGAGAAACAGAAAAAAACGACCTCCAACGTCCAAAATGTCCAACCTCACATAATGCATGAATCTGAAACACGCGATGATCAGTGGAAGGTCACGGACTGACATCATCAGCTGTTAGATCTGCGGCTCACTTCATGATGGACAAGAGGCACAGAGGGTCTGATCTCCCCCTGTGATTCAGAGCTGTGGGAACACGGCAAACCTCCTCACAGCGGGTTGGAACTCAGACGTCATGTCATTGAAACTCATGCTCGATCGCGCCGACGCGCTCGGGTTTCTGATCCCGCGCTCGGGATCCTGGAATGGTTCAGCCGCGGTCAGCGAGCAGACCGAGAGGACGCAGGATCAGAACGTGTCATCACACGCGTTCGTCTTTACATGTGGGTTAGACAGTCAGATGAGGAGACTTGAACGAATGGAGAGCGAGCTGCTCACGTCCTCCTCCACCCGACTACAACAGCGGGCTGAGCCTCTCGGGTCACCTGTCTCAGGTGTTTTGGTTTCATTTGGGCCAAATCTGTTCTGTGCCACACTGACAGCTGACAGTCTGGCTCCTTTCTTCTTCACCTTCAGACTGTGGACGACCAAAACTGCCATCATTCAGATTATTAAGTATTTCTGACAGTTTTGCATAAACTAACGTTTGAGTTTGCATCCGTGTTTGTGCACCGAACACAAGCCAAACTTAACACGACTGATTCGTTTGCCTCGCAGAGACCGACCTTGGTTCAGCGACCAGGAGGAGTCGGCGCACCGTCGCTGACCCAGAGACGATTCAGCGGTGCATTTGGTCACCTGGATGGTGACCGAAGGTAACACCCAGGTGAGCAGAATCAGCTCTCTGGGTCTTGCTTGCATAATGAAGCCGAAACACAGAAAGAACCAAAAGGGGAAATAAAGTAAACAGAGGACTAATTCCAAAAACAATTAAGCTAAGAAACCCTATTTTGTATAAATATTATTTTTGCATTAAAGACGTGTTTGTTAATTTATTCACGTCCTTTTTAACCAATGGCCGTTGTGGTCCTCCACATCCAGCAGCGCTGGAAGTTTGAATTCTGCGTTTCCGATCATTCGTCTGAAATCCACCACGGGCTCTGAAAGCGTCCGAGCCGTGCGTTTGCGAGGAGGGCGAGGAGGAGCACGTGAGCAGAGGTGGGTGCAGGGAAACGGGTGGCCAGAGCAATACATTACACCACATCTGCAAATCCGCTTTATTAGGATAAACAATACAGAACACCATAATCATATCACTGAAGACTTGCAATCATAAATTCATGCACTTGTATGCCGTAAATTGAATGGACTTGTTGTTTTTAACGTCTCGATTTTGTCAAACTGCTACAATATATTGCTCTGGTGGTAAACAACTGAGCAAGCAAGCTAGCTTAGCAACACCATTAGCAACAGGAACGGCAATACTGCACACGGAAAAGTGGAAAATAAAAACAGCAGAACAGCGCCAGTGGAAAAAAATGACTTTTTTTTGTCTTGTTTTAATCGTTAAAATTATGACCATTGAATGCATAACCATGCCACAAACAACAACTAGAGTCACTGTCTTTTTTATGTAGTATAAGATTATCTTCATTATTATGAATTCATTCGTTTTCATCATTGTTATTTCTTCAGGTTATAACCAATGCTGCAAGACTATACACGGGTCCCACAGTGGGGATCTCAATGCACTTACACACCAAGAATAAGAGAGAGAGCTCACGATGGTCAATAAGTGCACAAAAAACTATTTTTTCTTTTATCTGAGGTTAAAAACACTGACAAGACATCCATTGTCAGGCAATGAAATGATAGAATACTGTTACTGTAAAACTAGACCCTTAAAAATACTGACCGTGTGCAGCCGGGACACACCTGAACAGGACGCGAGTCCGGCGGAGGCGCCCCTCGATGACGCCGCGGTGCTTTTTGTACTTTGGTCAGCTGCAGTTACACGAAGCAGCGAGCACGGCTTGAGACGCTAACTGCTCTTTATGTCTGCTGTAAACGCAGACGCTCCCAACACGTCCTGATTGGATGGCGTCCCGTGAATGCTTCAGCCAATCAGCATCTGTGCTGTCTAACATCAAAGCTTTTATCTGAGTTTAAACCAATCAGCTTGCACACATTTTTTAAATAAGTGAAATTAGTTTTTTAGCATTAAGTTATAAGCAGTGTTGCCAACTTAGCGAATTTGTCGCTATGTTTAGCGAGTTTTCAGCGACTTTTTTTCTAAAAAGCGACTAGCGACAAATCTGGCGACTTTTTCCGGTGTTATTGGAGACTTATTTATGACGACTTTTTGACGTGAAAGCGCGTATCGCTCTTACTCTCAACAAGCAGCGGTGCTGCCGTGGGCACCTCACCCGTGCCAAAGCGCTCACGGGTGGAGGACAGTCCTCCCCCCGCTGCTATCAGGGCAGGAGACGTTCACACCTGTGCGTCCAAACGGCAAATGAATCGTGCATGAGCGAAGCCGCTGCTCCCGCACTGACTGTAACGCAGTCAGTTCTTTTACTCTTATGCTGTTTTGTGGATCACAAGGTTTAAAACTACTTATAAACACACACAGACAGTAACTCCACCAGAGCGCCAATTTCGGGTCACTTTTGCCGGTCCAAGCCCGGGTAAAGGAGCAGGGTTGGAATTGTGACATTAAAAAACAATAATTGCTAAAAGAAATTTAATTTGTAGTTCTAAATAAACTCTAAATGCATTTAGGACGTTTTTTACTCACTTTATGTCTCTTCCACGATGTTATTTCTCTCTCCAACAACACAGGTTACAATTAGATTAGCATGACCAATTATGCAAATTGGACGATGACGTCATTTGTCAACTTCTAGCGACTTTTGGGACAGCCAATAGCGATTTTCCTTACTGAGGAGTTGGCAACACTGGTTATAAGGTCATTAAAGTATTTAAAACACACGAGCAGGACGTCGAGCCACAAAGCTGGCGGCAAACAACGTTTTCCACGTGCTGATTGGCTGAGGCAGATGGCGACCCATCGTTGAATCACTCAAAATAACTGTTTAGAGAGTCACAACAAATCAGGATGACCAACGTGTGAAGCCAGCGAATCTGGACTTTGGTCGTCGTGGTTATTGGAGCCGAGGCGCCGGTTTAAACCTTTTACTGCGGCTCGGGAGCGTCGAGGTGTAAGTGCAGCTGTGCGCGGGGAGCAGAGGATCAGGACATTGGGACTGAACCGCCGCCCCCTCCGGACTCTGTAACCCATAGGAAATCCTCCTCCCGGCTGCTCACCTCGACTGTTTCACATATATGTATATCTTTATACAGAGTTAACGTCGGTGCAGCGCTTTAGCACCGCCCACACGCGAGAGGAAAAGAGAAAAAAAACACATTTCTTTTTTCTAATTAAATGATTTCACATTTAAAAAGTTTCAAAGATTAAAAGTTGATAATAAAATAGTGAAATGTCATCATGAAAAGTAAAGAGTTATGGCTCAGAGTGATGGCGGTGGTGGAGTGTGTGTGTGTGTGTGTGTGTGTGTGTGTGTGTGTGTGCCGGTAGTCTCATCAAATCAAACCATCATGTCATCATCTTCATCTCGCTCTCAGTCGTCTCTACTGGCAGATAGAGAGTCATCACCATCCTCGCCTGCACGCTTCTTCTTCTCTTGCTGAACACAGAACAAAGACCGAACAGCGTTTGGACCTGAGCCCACTGCGTTAGAAGGACGTCGAGCTTATTAAATGTGTTGACTGCATTTTTATCTGCTGATAAAACCTCGCGTGGTGAACTGCGACTGTGGAGAACTGGGAAGCTCCGCTGGTCCAGAATAACCCAGCAACCCGAGGAGAGCGTTACAGGACACGAGAGCAGCCGGCAACCACAGTCCAGCAGCTCAGCCCTGAACCATTAGCTTATTCGCTGGAATGTCGTTCCTCTTCCTCCGCCCTACAATCTGCTTCAGACACCACCACCTCCACCACCGCCAACACACAAACACTACCCAGAATTCCTGCCGATCCTCTGCCGCCGTCAGCCTGCGGTTGGTGTCGCTGATTTTTCTGACTCAACTTACAAATAACGTTTTGGTCGCATCAGGGCGTCGCCAAAGAACGCAAAACAGGAAGCATGAGAACAACGAATCGCTCGAGATGACTGGTGTATACGCTTGTGTGTGTGTGTGTGTGTGTGTGTGTGCAGAATCGCTGAAATACTGAATCATCACCTGGTAATGTTACAGCCCCCCCCCCGTTTAAATACCCCGGTGCTAAAATCACACAGAAAGAATCCGAATAAAAATGTGGCAAAATCCCTGAAAAGTGAGAAAACGTTACGTAACAGACGGATGAGATGATGACTAAAAGACTTTGTGCTGCTAAGATGTGCTGTTTCTCAGGACGAATCACAAGTTTTTACAATCAGGGGACGAAGAGGGGGGGAGGAGGGAGCCCCGTTTCACTAGCTGCACCCCCGCTGCCACCGTGCGTGCTGTCAGCCTCAGAATAAAAAGAAGAATACGATACGCAGAAATAGAGACGCATTGAGAGAATTTGGTCGTGTTCGTGACATCGATTCTTCTGCGATCATCGGCGCTCCGCAATTAACGGGTAAAATCTCTCCTGCAGGTCGTCGTGATCGGCCCGTGGTTATGGTTGAAAACAATATAACCAAAGCTCGAGCTCAACGCTAACCTCAGGCGGGTCTCCGACCATCTGCTGGATGTTAACCAATCCAGTGCTTTTGTTTCCAAAACCCCGCCCCACCCCCCACCGCCGCAAACGACCACACGAGAAACTACGAAACAACTAATGAAACTGGGCTCAACGTGAAGAGGTCAGAGGTCAGGGAGGGAGAAAGGAGGGGGTGGGGGGAGTTGGCAAAGCTACCCATTTGTACCCGGGAGGCACAAATTTCCTCGGGGACCTTATTTCTCTGTGACACCATCATCATAGCGTGGCGAACGACACAACACAGCATGACACCACCAAACACCGACCATTCAGTCACATCTACATGTCTCCGTGTGTGTGTGTGTGTGTGTGTGTGTGTGTGTGTGTGTGTGTGTGTGTGTGTTGCCGATGAGCTCACGGACGCCGTCCTCATGCGTCTGCTGTAGATCGTTGCTGTTTGGAGTCTTTAGGCGATCAGATTGAAATAATTCTCCTTCTTTGGGTTCGTCCGCGGTGATTTTTGGCATTTCCTCGTTACGCTGGTTTGTGTTATGCAGTGAGAACTTTTGTTTGTGCAGCATTTTACTCTGAAAGGCCTGAAAACTCACACCATCACATTCAGAAACCTTCAGACTAAAATGTCTGACCGCTTTATGTTCGGTGAATCTGGACGATTTATCGTGTTAAACTTGGAGCAGACCAGCAATGATCAGAGCTGAGGATGAGGAGGGCGTCGGTGATCTCATGGGTTTCTTATCCTCTAATTTCTGCCTACTCGTGTCTGTAAATTTGTTTGAATGAATCTTTTTCACCCGTGTGTGCGTGTGTGTCTGACAGGTAAGTGTGTGTGTGTCGTTCCTCGTGGCGGCGTGTTTATGTGTAGGCATTGAGGCGTTCTTTGGAGCGTGTAGAGTGGATGTCGTGCAGCTCCTGCTCCTCCTTCGACTTGATGTCCTCGTACTTCTGCATCCGACTGGCGTCCTTCAGGTAGCCCCAGTTAGCGGCTAGAGCCATCAGGAAGTGCACCTGAGGGGAAACGCAGGAGACTGATCAAACATCACCGACTCGTCCGCTGCACGCTGACGCTGCAGACAGATTGAGCGGCTTATCTGGGATCAGCTGGTTTGGACTGTTCCTACACTATCACATCAGTGCTGCAGGAAAAGGAGGGGGAGGCCAGATGAGGGGGTCACATCTCGCCTTTAAAGGCAGAAGGAGGACAGGATGTGTTTACCTTGTTTCTGCCACTCACGGCTAAAAACAGCAGCTGTATGTTTTTAACAGGTTTACTTGAATTTAATAGAGGAAGTGCACATGTAGTCACCTTCCTGGAGCAAACACAGGTACAGCCCTGAACACGGGTCGAGTCTAATGCCGTTAATCCCACACTGTGCACACGAGCCGCTCCCTCTGGCGGCCCCTAGTGTTAAAGCACGGCGCAGCAACTCACTGCTGTTGCTGTGCCGTGTGTGTGATATACTCTTCATTTTAGCATTTTAGCATTCACATGCAGCACCACGCGGTTTCATCCCCTTCAGTAAGTTGACAAATGAAACGTCCCTCACGCTGCTTCCTGCCGCACAACAGATTTGTGTGTGTGGACGAGTGCCGGTGCTTTGGTTCTTGTACAGATCTGCGCACGGGAAAGATCGGAGATTATTCAGAAAGGCTCAGGTTTGTGAATGTGTGCTTGGAGCGAGGATGGAAGGACGTGAGCGTCTCCACGCCTCGGATCTGGAGATGCCGGTGACTCACCGCCTGTCTCACTGCAGACGTGCAGGACTGGATTTTACACTCTGACTCTTTTGTCTCCCTGTCTGCAGGGACGATGTCTGTTTCCTTCGTTTGCACCAATCATTAAAAACCATAATGGCAGAACAAATTATAACCAATCAGATATGAGAATGATGGTTCTTACCATGGCGATGACAGCAGCTCCTGCTCCTGCTAGTGCGCACACGAACAGGTGGAAGGTCAAGTCCAGCTGCAACACAACATACGCATGATGCGGTGGATTTGTGCTGACGGGTTATCACGTGTACGTGTTTTTGCTGCGTTCTCACCTCGTTGGATTCGCACATCTTGACGAACTTCTCGGACTGCGTGCACAACTTCCTCTCCTCGGAGATGGTCACCGCTCCTGAGAAGCACAAACGCTCTGTTAGCCTCTCCTCGTCCTCTGTGGTTGATGAAGGAACCGGGGAATCTCTGCCTATCGCAGCGCTCGGACGGTCCCTGCGTTTCTTTAATTAAAGCTGACCAAGATCAACGCTTCCCCGCTCCTGGACTGTCGGCCGCTGGGAACGGCCTTGAAGTAATCACAGTCCAGAGCGCAGCGCCTCATGAACCAGGAGTTCATCTTTAATGTTTTTCCTCCTGAGAAATCTTCATTAGTTTGCTGACTGAGGCCTGCTGCAGTCTAAATGTTGAACAGCAGATGGCAGCGCAGTGAGCGAGCGCACACAAGGCCTCTGGTGGTGCCTTTTGTTTTAATGTAGGCATCCTGAGAACAACATGGTGGGCAGTGCTGCATCGTGCACACAGTAATGTGCAGCATCCACCAGCTGAAGTCTGTCTGTGTGAACATTTAAGGAGGTTTTGAGCTAAGTCGTGCTAACATGCTGTTTGGAAAGACAGGTGATGATAATCAGGCAGAAAAATAATCTGCATAAAGAACCCAGACAGCTGGCACCTCTGGGCCTAACCGGGCCAACTTCTGGCACCTTACATGCCGAATGACATCTGACATTGTACTGATTTAAGGTGGAGCCGTGGCTCCTGAGTGAATGCAGGCAGCGACACCCAGAGACAAACATGTCCCGTTACTGCTTCCTGACATTTCTGTGATCTGTTCTCAGGATGTCTGAAGAGAGCCAGACCGCCGTCGCTGCTGTTATTCAGTCACACCCACATTTCACACAGGCTCAGCTGTCTAACCCCTCAAACACATGTTCAGGACTTCATCAAACACCAGAAACACCGACCAACAGGCCGAGCTCGGACGTTTTCTGTCATTAATGAATTTGCAGATATTTCAGATCAATGTTTTTCCTCTCGAGCGTCCGATTCTCGGATGTCGTTGCAGCGCCTGGAAGGCTTTGCAGCTTTCTGCTGGTATTTGGCACTTCTTCTGCACACACACAGGTTTTTCCATGATATGTGCCAGTTTGGTGTTTTGGTGAGTCACCATTAACCTGCCTGCTCTAAGCAGCGATCGGGTGATCCAGGATCTTACTTTTAATCACAGAACAAAGAACAGGCTGAGTTAAAAATCTGAACAGCAGCGTATGAAGAAGATTTCCAGTCTGCTAAATCCAACAAAGTGAAGGAAAAGATGTTCCACACATAAATTAGAGGTGCACGGATCAATGGGAGGGGCCGGTCTGAGCTCGGAGCAGCAGCACGGAGAAATTACAGTCATTTGTTTAAAGGCAGCTGAGCTCATCAAGCTGAACTCGTCAGTCTTCCTGTTTACAGCATCTCACATAAACTGCATCAAACTGGGAAAACCAGTCCTCCTTGTTTAACTCAAACTCAGAAAATGCGTTGTGCAAAGCCTGCAGAGGTCTAACCACAAAGAAACGAAATTCTTTTGTAAGTTAGAAATGTAGCTGTTCATGATTGGAAGTTCATTTAACATCAGGGTGCAAAGAGCAAAGGGTCCAAAGTCTGCGTACCAAACTGACGCAGGTCCAGGCAGAGGTTGGTTCCCTCCACCGAGCTGGTGTTCTGACACATGGACCAAACGTTGAAGTACATGAAGACCGGCAGGCTGGTGAATGCTGTCACCCCGAGCCACACCAGGAAGAACAGGTAGGCCAGGAACATCAGCTGCAAACACAGGCACACGTTAGTCTCGCACTGCTGTGCATCGCGTTCAGCAGAGCTCACAAAAGTCTTTATTCAGGTTGGACTAAAAAAAGTGCAAAATGCACATTCGTCTTCATCAGCCGCAGAGCTGAGTGGCTGCACTGACGCATGCACGCCACTCTAATATCTGTCACAGTTTCCAGATGTAGCTGACTAGACGAATACAAACCTCAGAAACCAACAGTACTTTTGTGATGAACATGATGAACATGACTGTGCTGTTTACTGCAAACATTTATTTGCAGGAAACGTTAAAGTGCCACAACGACATCACTTAAGTTATAAGTTATAAAGTTTGTGCAAATAAGTGTTTGATCCAGATAAAAGCAACTGTAGATGTTTAAAAAGGGCCGTAATCACTGTGTGTGTGTGCGTGCGTGCGTGCATGCGTGTGTGTGTGTGTGCGTGCGTGCGTGTGTGTGTAAAACAACTTTAATGTCAATAATGGTCAATATGAATCATACTACTCTGCACATCCAAGTAAATATCAGTGATGCTGACCTTTTGCGGTCATTTATGGTCATGTGACATCAAGCTAATTATTGGCCCTCATTAGCAAAGTGGAGTTTGTATAAAATAGGAAAGGGTCACCACGTCTATCCTTCCAGCAGCTTCTTTGTTTAAATTAACACTAACTTAAACACAAATATGTCTTGACGAGTTTTAGAAGTTTTGACTCACGAATGCAGTAAGGCAGCGTCCGCAGGCAGTGATCTTGAACTCTCCGTAGAGATCGCGGATGGCTCCGGTGGTGAAAAAGCCCTCCACCAGCAGCAGCACTCCAAACACAAAGAATCCAGCTGCAAGGCCATAAATTATGTACTTCAGGATGTCGATGCTGCGGAGAGGACACACATCACAGCGTCGCTAATTAATGACTGCTTATTTATTTTCATGCTTCGAGTGCTCTTCAGACTTCTTCAGCTAAATCACCACGAGGAACTGCCAGAAACCAGAGAATCATGGAGGATTTATTCACATTAAAAATGTAAGTGGTGTAAATGTAGCCATTCCTAATTTTATCTTTATTTTCTCGTGTGTCTGTTTACATTTTTTTTTTAAAAAACATTGAAGAGCCAAAAACTGCAGTTCCAGTAGTGTCCACTAGAAGCTCCAGCAGTGAGTCGGTCTCTACACTGTTAAAAGGTTACAGCAGAAATAATCATGTTTACAGACGGCATGACTGCATGCACGGTTAGGGGCGTGGTCTCTTTGATTGACAGGTGGATGGCAACGATGATGTGAATGAAACACTTTTAATAATAATGAAGCAACAGGCTAGCCCAGAGGCTACGAGCTAGCTCAAAGGCTGCAGGTTGGAGACCACGTAATAAAGGAAGAGGTGCGGGTTCCCGGGCCTGGAGGGGCGGGGTAAGAAACTAGAACAAACAACTGTGTGGGCCAACAAGGGATTTATAGCTGTATAGCAGGAAGGGGCGTGGCCTGAACTTGAGACAAACTGTGCCCAATAATACAGTTTCTTGTGCTGTAAATAGCCTACGCTCCATTTCTGGTGAGTGAAGTTTTAGAATTTTATTTTGGATATTACTAGCGATGGGATGTCTGTGAAGGTTCTCAGTCCTCCAGGTCATCGTAGTCAAAGGAGCTTGCAAAGGAAAGCATCTGGACTTCTTTAAGTTGCTTGAAGACGTTTCACCTCTCATCCGAGAAGCTTCTTCAGTTCTAAGGTCAAATGGTGGGGAGTCCCAGATTTAAACCTAGTGGGAGTTTCCCCCCACAGAGGGACAAAAGGACCCCTGATGATCCTCTAATCGCCTGAGCCAAGGTGTGAAACTGGGTGTGGGTCCCAATCAGCCAGAGTTTCGGGTGTGTTCATTGTGAAACCTGGCCCCACCCTATCATGCGAATTCCTGAGGTCAGATGGCCCAGGATGTGAGTGGGCGTTCAGGTGTCTGGGGAGGGATCTCAAAACTGGATTATAGATGGCAGAGAGTTGGTGTCGTAAACCCCGCCTCTGTTCAAAGATGGTCGCTCACAGTGGACATAGATGCTTCTTTCACTCCTCTTTCAAACCATCTGTCCTCTCTGTCCAAAATGTGAACATTGGCATCCTCGAAAGAGCAAGCTCCTTTGACTATCGATGGGATGCACCAATTAGGACCCATTATCAATTAGAAAAAAAGAGAAAACACTGAAACCAATGGCTGCGTTCATCTTTTATATACAGGCTATGCACTTCAGTTGACTTCAGCTCGTTCTGTTTGGGGTTTGTGATTATTAAGAGTGATTATTAATACTCCGTACAGAGAAAAGATGAAACACTTACATGGTGAACACATCCAGAGTGTCTCCCGGGGCTCTAATGACTTCAAAGTAGTTCTGGAGGATGGTGACGGTGCCGCTCAAAGCCTCATGGCCACACCCACAGAACAAGGCCACGCCCATGTAGAGGAGGATGGTGGCGATGAGCGACGCCCAGGGCAGGCTGCCCACACATCGCTCGCAGCACTCCTTACAGCCTGAGACAGAGACAGAAACCGTGAGTCTGACTGCAGTTCGACAAATTCTATATGACGATGATGAAAGCAAAGGAGAAGACACGGGGCGGGGTTATGAGGAACGATGGTAAATTCAAGTTTTTTTACTGAGTTTGAATGAGTCACTCACCAAAATGGGTTTTTGTTTGAGTCACTGAGTCAGTTGACCAGAGAGTGCAAAAAATTTACATTTTCATTCAAACTTAATTTGTTTCTATCTT
Organism: Copadichromis virginalis; assembly: GCF_057382275.1. NCBI lineage: Eukaryota > Metazoa > Chordata > Actinopteri > Cichliformes > Cichlidae > Copadichromis > Copadichromis virginalis. The sequence continues at coordinate 43,254,789 of NC_140623.1, forward strand.
CATGTAAATCCTACTGCTAAGATGAGTGATTGAAAAAGAAAAACAACTATTTTTATAGCGCAAAAAAGAGCAAAAAAAAAAAATTAAGATTCTTAAAGGGAACATTTATTTTATTAGTATTTTCCTCAAATGTGTGGTGAATGAGTGGTCACGTCCAAATTCATGGTCTGCATCCTCATGAGGACGCGTTTGTAGGCCGATTACGTCACAGTGATGTGACGAAGGCTGTCCGAATTCGTAGACTCCTCCGAATGCGGCCAACAAATTCCCCAGATTTGAAGGATGGGTCGGGTGTGTCCTTCGTGGCTGATTAAACAGAAGTGTGAGACAATCAAGAATTTACGCCAATGTTCTTTTATATTTTAGATAGCAAGGAGCAGACGGCTGAGTTTATTAAACTCCACCGAGACAGCGGTGACGCAAATCTGAAGGCTAGACCGTCCAATTCCATAGCCGTTTACTTCCGGCCTACCCGACCTTCTGAGGACCCGGCCCACCTAGACCGCGAAGGACGGGTTCTCAGGAGGATGCAGCCCATGAATTTGGACATGACTAGTGAGTGAGTGAGTGATTCGTTCATGCTACGATTCAGCACAGGAAGGGGGGTGAGTAACTCAAATGTGCTGTTAGCATGTTAGCAGAGCGATGCTACTGTGAATTGAGGAGCTATCCGGTTTTTGGGCCTTTCTCAATGTGCGTACTTGTGCGTACTTGCGTTGTCGTGTACTCGTGATACGAATGGACGAATGCATTTCGTCCAAAACTCAAACGCAGCAATGGCGGACGAGCGGGGCTAAAAACTTTTAAATATTACTCTTTCTGGGTCACAAAATAAACTTTTAAGTTATTTTCAAGCGAGAATGTAGCTGTGTAAACTTCAAATATCTGCTCGATTTATCAAGATGTCATATATTTCCAAACGCACTCCGACGTTTTCGGAGACGTCTGTGACCCACCAGCTCCATAGCAGACAGCGAGGTCGAGGATCATTAGAGCCGGCGAGAACAGCGGACTCCCGGCACATCGTTTCCAACCCCCCCCCCGTGGTCTTTTCGCTATAGGTTAAACAAACCCCAAACCCCAGCAGCTGTCTATTGTATTGAGTGTCCACTAAAATAAAAATAAAAGCGTTCTAACATCTCATCTGCTTGTTTTTATTAAGGTATGTACACGTATGTACATGTACACTATTTTTATTAATAGGTTAAACATGATATATAAGTCGCTTAGATCACTTCTAAATGTTAATGTTTGGTTTATTTCAGTGTTTTATTTGTTCCTGAGTAAACCGGTTTGGCTGTGATTAAAGTTAAGCTTCATAACATATTACTCACAGTTAAATTAAGAGGGGACGGCAGTAAAAACTCCGGACCTGTGACATCATCAAGTACGCTGGTGTTCCAATTGTACAAATCGCGAGTCCGTACTCGCGTGCGTTCTCGGTGAGTACGGACTCGCGTACTTGAGAATTGAGAAAGGGCCTTTAAGTCTGACGTCATTAGCCGCGTCCGGGTTCTAAACTCCGCTGCAGGTCCCAAAGTCAAACGATCACTACAGCATTACTGAGAGTTGAAAAACTGTCTAAATTCTTTCATCTGTAATAAAATGATCAGCGTTGCTGCTTTACCAGGTGTAACGATTAAGTTTAACATCCAGGCATCCATGAAAACAGGATTTATTAAATTTAATGGAGTTAGAAGTTAGCAGGAAGTTAGCGGAAGTTAGATCACTAGTTTCGCTAGTTAGCTAAGCATGATATAGCATGTTATGACGGAGAGATTTATGAAAAAATTCAAACGTACAGCTCTGCTATCACTTCCAACATAAATGAAGACAGGAAACTAAACAGCAGTGACGTTTGTAGGGTTACTGAAGTTGGGCTAGCTGGTATATAATGATGTGCTACGTGATCGCTAGCGACACAGCTATGTTAGCATAACATTAGCACAGTGAAGCTGGAGGATGAACGCTAACTTCTTTCCACTTGATAAAGTTAACGTGAGGGTTCCTGATGGTTAGAGACAAATGCAATCGCATGGCAGGATGTAGTTGCATCGGAATCTTTAAAAACTGAGCTTTAAAATGATTAGCAGTAATAAAAACCGAGAGAGGCCGACATTGATCACTGACTGTTTTTATGGGCTTGTTGAGATGAAATAGAACAAGTTACAAAGCATTAAAACATGTTTAAAGCACAATAGCCCTATGAAACGCAAGGTAGTTTGGGCCCTGAAGCAGGATTCAGCATGTCATCACTTAAAGACCGGATTGTCTTGATGTGAGCTTCTACTCAGGGTTTTTTCTTCCAGTTCAGAACAGAAATGTTTCTATTAAGAAACTGGCTGTTGTTCCCCCCCACACACACAATTTTAATTATAAGCTAGATATATTTCTACTAATGAAATTAGTTTGCTAACAGCAACAGGAATGAGTCAGTTGGGCTTGTGAATCATGATTCACGAGTCAGTAAAGTGATTCTCGAGTACTGAACGATTCGTTCATGATTCGCACATCACTAGTTATGAGCACACAGACGGCGGTAAAACGAGCATGTGCACCGCCGGGTTGGTCATTACATGGAGCAGCACGTGCAAAGTCACAACATAAAGTTTTACATTTGAGTGCAGAAACCAAAACTCCCAGTTTGCTCCGTGAATGTTGGCCTACAGGAAATAATGCGGATGCAATAACTTTCATTTGACGTTCCTAAAAAATGACTCCTTTAAATACCGAAGAGCAAAAATGAAAATTTTAAAAGCTCGTGAAGAAGAGAAAACCGAGCAGAGATCAATGTAGCGACGGCCGCGGCTCTTCCTCCTCCGAGAGCAGGAGATGAAACGTGATGCCTAAATGCCTCCTGAAGGGTTTTATTAGCTGTGAGTGTTTTAATGACCAGTTTGATGTAGCTTTAAATGATCCGGTTGATTAGCAGCTCTTACCTCCTCATGGACAATAAGCCTCACCGACAGACAAACAATGTGTCACGCAGTCAGTTAAACTGACACAATGCAAGAGCAGCTGCACATATAAACTGACATTCACTTGGCTTCTTCCCCACAATCAGCTGAATTCAATGCAATACATTTTAAATATTGGCTCAAAATAACCTTCCTACAACACAGGAGCAGACAGAGAGCTCCATTCATAAAGGAAATGCTCCCTTATTAAAAAACTGGATTAAATCTGAGCTAATTATACTTTTTCCTGTGAAAACGTCCTGAAGTACATTTATTTCAGTACTAACGGCACCACAAACATTCTCACTCCTGGTGTGAGGATTTTAAACACACATGACTTTCTTGGTCTCCTATTGGACCTTTGGTTGGTTTCTTTGGGGAATCGTAGGTTATTCTTCAGTGAACTTTGCAATGAAAGCATGCAAAGTGAAGGTTGTAACCTCTTTGTGAATCATTTGGTCTTAGCAGCACAAATGCCTAACTTATATATTGTATTTGAGGAAAACAAGACTGGAGCACCTTAACCCGCTCCTCCTCGTCCTCGTCCATGCTAACACTCCTGCTGAGTCTTTTGCAGTGAGAGGTTACTTCTGATCACTCTGCCTGTTGTCCAGAGCCATTCTCCTGTGCTTGGAATGATTAAGTAGAGCTCTCCACCTGCCACATTATGTAATTGTGCAGTAGCTGCGAATGATGCACCAACAATTCGGCTATTTTCAAATGACTCATTTGTGTGGCTGCCAGATAAACAGTGATCTTTCCTCTCTGAGAAGCTTTTCAGTGCAGAAATAATGGCAGTAACGCAACGACGGGAGGCAGCAGAACAACATCTTTCCCTGCTGGACTTCTTCCACCGTTTAACGCAAACATCTACATTTCCTCCCTGGTGTAGTTTAGCTCATCTGTCTTGCACACATGTAGAAGCAGGAGAGGAGTATTCGAGTACACGATGACTCACTGGGTTGTTGTCAGTGGTGACACTACAGCTGATGGGTGAAATCACTGTAGACGTGTTTTATGCTGCAGATCGCTTAAAGCTCGTCAGCACAGGAGGTGCAGCATAAGCAGCTCATTAGCAGGAGGTGTTCGGGCTCAGTAATCAGGATCCAGTGTTCAGTTCTGTCTTTCAGGAGCGACCCACGATCACATGATCACAGCAGGGGGACAGATTAAAAGCCAGTGATGGCTGCTTTATGTGCACAGAGAAGAGAAGACACTTCAGGAACTTCAAAATAAAATAATAATGCAAATAAATACATAAATAAAATATAATTTCAGATTAAAACCAGTTTGTTTGAGATCAGATTTCAGATTGTAATGTAGACACACATTTAAAGGTTCTACAAAATGTTTCCAGGGTGGAACCAATGTTCAATCTGTTGTTTAGGATTGACGATATTTTCAGTTACATGCCACAGTCAGTAGAGGGCAGCATTTCCCTTTCTCAGTGGGTGGCAGTTTTCCCAGTGTGTGGGTGAAGAGGGGGTACGGCAAGGTGTGTTTTTATTAACCCCTTCAAGTTAATGCGATCAATGAGATGCGCAATTTGTGCTTTATGTGTTGGTGTGGAAACAAGATGTTTATTTGTGACAGAGCTGTCGAGTGTTGGTCAGTGCAGTGCAGAATGTGTCGACATTTTGTACGGTCTCGCAGCATAGTTGGCGGCACCTGCATCCAATAAATGCCAGTAGGAATCAAGAACGCCATTTTTCAACCTGGAGGTAATTACGGTTACCATCACAGAACACACACTGTGCTGTGCTCCAGTCCCAGAAGTCTGAGCTGCCGTTTCAGGGTTTGTTTCTGAGAACCAGTGAGCAGGTCTGTGCGGCAGTCTGAGGATCACCCAGTCAGCATGATCTGTACTCCATCCTCAGGTGGAGCACCAAGCATCCATCACGGTGACACACAAAATTTACACATGTGACGCTTCAGAACAGAGCCTCACAACCCGGGAAGTGGCTCCATCATTTATCTACAGTCTGTGGTAGCGGTGTGTTTTTCTTTGACTGACAGTTGTCTGGCTGTGATGTCACAGCCTGCGCGTCCTCCATCAGCCCCACCCAGTTACTTCACCCTCCACTCAGATTACGAGGAATTTCAATTCAAGCAAACTGGACAAAATCAGTCTCACACACACACACACACACACACACACACACAACAGGGGGTGACAAAGAAAAGTGGTGTGTGTGTGTGTGTGTGTGTGTGTGTGTGTGTGAGTGAGTCATCATGCTGCTCAGGTTTAATTGACCACCCTTGTTGCCATGCCAACTGGGGTGTGGCAGGAGCCTGCTGACCCACTTTGCCTGTAGCGTTGCCATGGCAACAGCGCAGCACTGTGAGGGCTACAGTCTCACTAATGCATACTGTCTCTCTCACACACACACACACACACACACACAGCATGTTTTTCATCACATCGTTTTGAGGAAAACGTTGACGTTGACTGCAGATTTTGCATGTTTCTCTGCAACAACGTGAGCCGCCAACGAAGGAACAAACATGGCGGCTCTGCCAGCAGGAAGGTACCATTTTGCTGCGCTGACTCCATTTAACAAAACGTCCCCGTGCAGCTGAGTCGGCTCGTGGCTCTGAGTCTCACACACACATTCATGCATGTTTGAGCTGTGAGGCAGATGGAGCTGCGCGTGCACGCACGCACGCACGCACGCACGCACGCACGCACGCACGCACACACACGCACACACACACACACACACACAGCTTGATAATATAAATGTGCTGTGAAGCTGTTTCTGCAGTATGTTGCTGTCTGAGTGTTTTCATTATCAGCACATATCTGTGTGTGTGAGGCTGAGTGTGTGTCCTGAATTTGAGCCATGTTATAATCCCGTCATATTTCCATATTTGGGCTTTAAACGCAGGAAAGACCCAGTGACCTGGTAAAAACCGGGACAGACTGTGTGCTGCATCTCTCTGTGTGTGTTTTCTTTGTTTAGGAGGAGCTTATTTTTTTAGATGATCGCAGGAATCCATTTGCTGTTCCACTGCAGATCAGTGCTGATCATCAGCCTCATAATCCTGCGGGACAAACACACACTGTACCTCTAACATGTTCACGATAGAAACAAAACAATCAGATCTGACTCTTTATTGAATTGATATTTGGACCGTAAACTGTGACCGTGTGACTGAATAAATCTTTTCCAGTACAACATATTTCCCTGTAAACCTATTGAAGAACTTGCACTGGATTTGCCAAACTTGTAGGGATGTACTGAGTGTAGGTTCTGCTTATGTTGCTGCTTTAGTGGTTTTGTCGCAGTTTAAAGTTAGATTTCTATCTATGAGCATGAGGCTGAGAGATACCAACTAGATACAGTCGGGCCCACCTCAAAGAACTGCTTGGGCTCTGGAACCAGTCTCTTGGAGAGGGGCTGGACTCTGTCCCAGTGTGGAGTTGCCCTCCGTGAGTGGCGGCGGGTGGGTATCTGGGTGCTGTATCTCCTCGACTGTCTGCCTGTATACTGGGGTGTTTCCTGGTGGACAAGAGCGTTCCTTCCCTTTGCCTTTGGGTCGGGGAACAGGTCCTGACTTTCATCTGGACGCTGAATGATAGTTCAGAGTACCGAGCCTTCATGGGATCACTGAGTGGGGTCCCTGTGGATGCTTCATCTGGTGACACTGTCGTCTTACCCGGAGACTTCATTGCTTACTTTGGCGACCACAGTGAGACCTGGAGGGGCACGGTTGGAAGGAACAACCTGCCTCATCTGAACCCGAGCTGTGTTCTGTTATTGGACTTCCACCATAATGAACACAATGTGTGTGTACGTTTTATCAGGTGACCATGAGGACATGGAATAAGAGTTTTGGTCTGCCTCAAAGCATTTCTGTTAAACCATCAGACAACTCAGGAGGGGAAAGTGGTGCTCTACCCGCACAGTGTGCAGTGGTGGTGGGGTGCTGCTGTTTTCAGCTGAAGATAATCCCACTGGCATGGCATCCGTACAGGAATCAGAATCTGGGGATGGGGGAGATGGCTCACCTACCTCTTGGGGTGAGGTCACTGAGGCAGTTAAACATCTCCTTGGTGGCAGGGCCCCTGAGTGGATAAGGTTTGCCCTGAGTTCCTAAAGGCTATGGATACTGTAGGGCTGTCTTGTGTGATGCGCTTCTGCAACATCGTTTGGAGATGTGGGGTGGTAGTTCTGGATTGGATGGGGTGTCACACTCAGCCTCCCTGGGAAAGTCTACGCCAGGGTGCTGGAAAGGAAAGTTCATCCGTTAGCCGAACCTCGGATGCAGGAGGAACAATGAGGTTTCGGTCCTGGTCGTGGAACACTGGACCAACTCTACTGTCTTGAGGATATTTCAGGGTGTGTGGGAGTTTGCCCAACCAGTCTACTTGTGTTTTGACTTTGACAAGGCATTCGACCGTGTTCCTCTGAGTGTCCCTCTGAGTGTCCGGGGGGGGGGGGGCTGTATAGCTATTGTAAGAGCTTGCGCTGCAATGCCAGCAGTAAGCAGTAAGTGTTGAACTCCACCAGGGGTTCTGTGTGGTGGATGATGGCTTCCACTTGAGTGGTCTCAGAATCTCATCTCTGCTTATCACAGATGATGTGGTTCTGTTGGCTTCATCAGGTGACGGCCCCAGCTCAAACTGGAGAACGTTCCCAGCCGAGTGTGAAGTGGTGGGTATGGGAATCAGCACCTTGAAGCCTGAGGCCATGGTCCTCAGCTGTTAAAGGGTGGAGTTCCCACTCAAAGATGAGTTCCTGCCCCAAGTGGAGGAGTTTAAGTATCTCGGGATCTTGTTCACAGATCGACAGACGGATTATTGCTGTGTCTGCAATGATGTGGAGACTGTACCAGTCCATCGTGGTGAAGAGAGAGCTGAGAACAACAGCGTAGTTGATTGTTGATTTACCAGTCAGGCCTCACCTGATGTCACGAGCTCTTCGTAGTGACAAAAAGAACAAGATCGTGGATAAAAGGGGCAGAATCAAGTTTCTACGAAGGGTGGCTGGCCTCTTTCTAAGAGATAGGGTGAGAAGTTCAGCCATCTGGGAGGGGCTCAGAGTAGAGCCACCGCTCCTCCACATCGATAGGAGCCAGTTGAGGTGGTTCAGGCATCTGACAAGGATGCCTCCTGGGCGCCTCCTGGGTGAGGTGTTGTGGGTATTCCCCACCAGGAGGAGGCCCCGGGGCAGACCCAGAACACGCTGGAGGGATTATGTCTGTCGGCTGGCCTGGCCTTCTCTGCTTAGGCTGCTGCCCCCGCGATCCGGCCCCGGATAAACAGAAAAAGATGGATGGATGGCCTTATTAACATTAAGTTGATATCACCATCTTGATACTATGTGAACTTACATTTGCAGAAAACCATGAACGTACATAAATTAAATGACCAGAACTAATTTTTAATTATTCTTCATTAATTTTTTTGTAGTTCTGTTTGTAATAAATGAGGTTATTTCCATGTTCAGTGTTTCCCTGGCCAATTTCAGCTCTGTTCAGTTCAATTTTGTTTATATAGCAGCACTCAGAGTTAACCCGAGGCTCATTTGAACGTAAGACCCTAAAAAGACTAAATTGGGGCCAAGTATGTGTTATGTAATATTCTTGAAGATAACTAAATATTAATCAAACTACGAATGCATTTTAACTGCGTTGTTACATTGTTTCACTGATTATTAGTTCAATGAAATTAGTTTCATTCATTTTATAAAAGCAAAAACCAAAAGCATTTGCTGCTTCCATGTTCTTAAATGTGTGATTTTATTATTTTCTTTCTGATATATTCTGGTTTAATCCCAAAAAGTGGATTCTGTTCATCTGGATGCAGCATTACATCCAGATGAACAGAATCCACTTTTTGGGACTTCCTTACCTGGATGATTGAGCGTGCATCAACACATTCATGTTTAATCTCTAATAAGCAGTATTTGCAGAAAAGAGACAAACATTATGGTGCCAATAATAATATTGGATTATTGTGGGGTCTACCGTACAATATTAAAGCTGCATTACCTGCGTTGCAAAGGTGACCCGAGGAGGTGCGTCATGCTTTCTATTGAGATGCATTAGCTTCAGGGTTATGGTAAATGGATTCTTATGTGGCGCTCTACACAACGTGCCACATTCACCCAATCACACAAGCACTTTCTTCCAAGTCTTTTAGTGCTTCCTAGCTAACATTCATACTCCGTGCAAAACTTGGGGTTAGTATCTTGCTCAAGGATACTTGGCATGCAGACTGGAGGAGCCAGGGATCGAACCACCAACCTCCAGATCAGTAGATGACCTGACTCCACCTCCTGAGCTACACCCACTTCATCCCACCCCAGGTCATCTATCATCAGCTCTCGTGTGTCAGAAATTTAAAGTTTTCTTCCCTTTTTAAAATGTTTCTGAACGAGTTGTGGCCATGCTCCCGAAATAACTTCACACATGACAATTAAAGACCTCAGGATGGTGGATCCTGAGGTGAGATGTATACATGGAGGTGCACATCTAATTGACATAAACCTAACCCTAACTGTAACCCTGACACTAAAACCACATTTGAGTCTCCAAATTTTTGGGAACCGAGATTTAGGTTCCCATAAGTGACTGTTGGTCTCCACAATTATAGCAGCATGCCAACTTTCTGTTCACACACACACACACACACACACACACACACACACACACACACACACACACACACACACACTCTTTCACATTGGGTCTTGGTGCTCATTAGGCTGTATTTTGTGCTGTTTTGCCTGATTGTCTAACAGACCAACAAACACCACTGCTGTGTGTGTGTGTGTGTGTGTGTGTGTGTGTGTGTGTATGTGTGCTGTAGGAGAGGGTCACTGAGCTCTCACACAGACACACAAACACAGAGTGGCCTGAAGATGCACTCAGGAGTCAGGACTGGGTTCTAATGGAAATGACAAGCCCAGCCCAGCGACACCATTAAGACTGAGCGGCCGTGCAGCCCAGTGGAGGGTAACCCAGATAAATATAGGCGTATGCATGTGCACGCACCGCCGTCGTCTACATGCGAAGCTTTTCTCTTTTAAACGTTTAAGGTGTTTTTTTGTCTTTGATTCACAACAACAAAATTTTCATATACATGGATATCTTCTTTGTGACACACACGCACACACACACACACACACACACACCGCCTCCTGAAAAGATTTTCCAATCTGCCAATCAAATTCTCTGTTGATCCACAAACCCCTCCCTCCCTGCCTCCCCATCACCGTGACAACCGTTCACAGCTGTGTGATAGAGGCAGGCGCTCTAACTTTATCACCGATGACAGTGGCTCACAAGCAGCTGTGCTCACAGAGTTTGGGGAGAGCCGTTTTACCAGCCGTCTCATCATTAACGACGCAGTAACGGGAGATTATCTGGCCTTCGTTAGCCGGACATAGGCAGCTACGCCTACCTGTGGGATAATCGGGGGATCGGAGCAGAAGCGCTGACTCGTTAGATTCATCCACGTGTCTGTGAAATCGCATCACAGCGGAGCAAGTCAAAAAGCCAGCATGAAGGCACCTTCCTGGTTTATTTGTCTGCGTGCGCGTAGGGGCAGCACTAAGCTTTAGTTAGTGTTGTGAGGGCGGCGACCAGATGATCAGTGATCTACTCTGTGACAAACTGGAGGAAAGGGACAGCAGGGGCCAGCAGCTCGTACCTTAAGAATCTAAAGTTTTATCCATCAGCCTTTGGTGCTGCAGATATCCTCACACAGGCCACGATGGAGGTTAACGTGGTTCCTTCGACTGAAACTCTGTGAGATTTTGCCAAGTTTAACACCTCGTTTAGCATCTTGCCAGCAACCCCTAAAACCTTGAAACAGATGCACGGTCGGTGGGCTTTCACATTTTGTTCTTCTACATAAAACACTTCCATAAATGCACCACTTTGCCTTTTGTTTCCCTGCAGATGTTAAATATCGTCTGTGTTTGCAGGAATGCCACAGAACCACACGCTGATGGAGGCCAATAAATCAGGCCAGCAATAACAGGGAGAAGATGAGGGGGGAGACCCAGTGAGACCAATCAGTTTCAGTGATGGATGACTCTCAGACAGCCAGACAGAAATTATGAAATATTACGAAGGCGAATTCGGTGCAATCATCATATTTGCCTTCAGTTAAAGAGGAGCGCTGAGAGTTCAGTGAACGTGTAACGCTTCACGGGGAAAGCTGCTCTGAACACGTTCGTGCTGGTCTCTTACATTCAGACTATCCTCAGCTCACGGCTGCTGTTTGGAGGGTTTGTGACCGATCACAGATCAGTGTGGTGGAAATGTCGCTGAGTGAGATGGGAGACATTCATCCAAGAAAAGCACACATTGGACTGGATAGACTGGGAAATGAATCAGGAAGAAGGCTGTGGACTGGAATTATCTGCAGCTGCTCTGCAGACACGACCCTCGATCAGCTGCGCACACATCTAGGATCCGAACACCGACCGGCTGAACATGCTGGGGTTTGATATCTCTGCAGCTCTGTGCAGACTTTCATGCTCACACAGAAACAACATTCAGAGCGCCACTCTTGCCACGAGACAAGCCTCTGAAACGCCATTTTTAGACCTGCACCGGAAGCTGAGCACCCCACACTAATGAGATATCTGCACCAGCTCTTCCACCCCCCCGGTTCCACCCACAAACAGAAAATCAGAAAAACACAAAGCTTTTGGACTAACTGCACGATAATGCCACAGATAAACAAGACGCCGATGCTGTGGAGGCATCGTTTCTGCTCGTGTCGATGTGTAGATGCAGAATGTGAACCACTCCCTCCTCCCGAGGAGCTGCACACACGCAGACTGTGGTGGTGATGTCATGCACAAACCGAGGCTGGAGCCGCTCCACGAAACGGTGAAAAGTGGAAGCGCTGCCAGCGCTCGCTGACTTTACAGTGATACAGGAGGATTTTCTGAATTGCAGCTGGAAACGTGATGCTCGACACGACAACACAGAAAACACAAAAACATTTACACGTCGCCAAACACCACCAAACCACAGGAGGGCGTTGGTGTGGACGGCGAAGCGCCGAAGACGAAACTGCAGTGTAAATGTGAAACGTTGTGTCCATATCCCACTTACACGAAACTGCTGCCACCAGCATTTAGACAAACAGATCTCTTTAGAAGTAACGAGCTTCATCCCGCTGGGAGGATGAGGAGCTCGGAAAATTTCAAATCTCAAGGAAGGCTCACAGCATTCAGGGGACAGTTCAAGCTAAGATAACAGTGAGGGATCTCTGCCTGTGGTGCCAAAAAAATAGGGACAGTTTTGTGACGGCTCCACGTATCACTGCGCAGGAAGACGACGCAGAGAAAAAGTAGTTCCTGCATGAAGCGGCTCAGACCAGCGAGAAGGCTGCTGAGGTTTTTAAGGTTTTTCTTTTCACACCACACGGCCAGCAGCACTTAGTCCCATCATATTTTCAAGATGGCAGACACACCTCATAAACTGAGCGACTCACACAATGTCTGCTACGTGGAGCTGCTCACAGAAAGGTTGGAGTTTTACTTTTATGTATTTAACGACGCTTTGAGCGCCTTTCAATTCACCAAATGTACAGCAGGGCCTCCAAGACTGGACCCAGCACTAAAGCACGTCTCTCCAACGCAGTCATAACAATCTGCTCATTTTCATGTTCCTCATGTAAAAGTAGAAATTTGGGGTTGTGATGCTACAAAAAACTTTCCTGGCATTCGGCCCAGAAGCTGCTCGTATCCGGATCCGAGAGGTGACCGGACACACCGAGCCGCGGGTGTTACGGCGAGGGCCGGGGTTAACCTCCTTCCTCTGAGGTCGTCCAGCCAGCTGCACACAGTGTGTGAGGCTGAAACGCTCACAGGCAGCAGAGCAGAGCTGCTTTTCATTTCATGTGTCAATGGACAGTAATGAAATTACCTCCACAGACAGAGAGAGATAAAGCAGAAACATCCCGTATGCCATCCTCCTCGGCTGCTTTATGGCTCCAGCATCTCACCCTCCCCTCTCTGGGCCTGTAAGTCAGTTTGTATTGACTCACTGCACTCTCCATGAAGTACCTTTCTATTAGTGGCCGTGATAATGAAATGGATATGAGGCAAATACACAAAGTCCGCTCTCAGCTTTCTCACTGAGATCTACAAAACCTCAAAACGATTTTTACGATGTCCTCTGGACCGCAGCAGCGTGAGAACAAGCCTCGGTCCGCCCTGCTTCCCCAGACAGAAATTATTTGTAATTATGCTCCTTAATGCTAATAAAATGCTCATGCTAATTTGTAGAGACACGTTGCCTTTTAAAATGAAGCCGGTGTTTCCTGAGAAAGACCCTCGGTGCTCCTTTCATATCAGCGGAGACTGACTGAAGCTCAAACCCGAGAACGTGAAGGAGGAACGGATCAAACAGGAAGAGATGAAACGGCAGCAGCTCACAGACCGCAGCGGGGTTTTGTTTTGGTGTGTTTGTCATGTGAGGATATGATGTCTGGCACCAAGTAACCACAAATGATCGCTCCTCCTTCTCTTCCCGTCTCAGTTAATAACTCTGATTTTCTGTTTTCTTAGAGAGATACTTAAAATGTTGACATGAAAGCATCACGTGTACAACCTGCACTCACACCTACTGAGGACACAGGGATCTGCACCTAACCTCAGCTGGGACTGGATGTGTGTCAAAGAACGAGCTCAGCTGATCGATGACGGAGACTGTTCAAGTGTCATTGTGAAGACACAGTGACATCCCCCTGTTTACAACATTGTCAGAGTTGTATTACACAAATAAACGGATGATGCAAAAATATGACACTAAGTCGAGGTGCCATAAATGTGAAAGTATGATTAATACGTATTTCTGCCATTGATCTGCCATGCTCACTGAGCGTGACTGCATTTGAGTTTTTGTGAGAACCTCTGGACGGTGTCGGCAGCGTTCCATCAAACGTCGGCTTACAGGACAGAAAAACTAAGCGAACACAGGCGCACCAAAGCCTGCAGTTCCTCTAACATCCACTAGAGGCTGCAGCATTAAGAAATAAACATATTTACTGCCTGCATGACTGCATGCACAATTAGAGGCACGGCTTAGTTGACTGACAGGTGGGTGGTGACACAGGCGGCTGTAGCTGCTAGCCGTCTGCCTGAACTGGACCTCCGGACGCGTTTGTGCCGTGCAGCTACCATTAACTGCTCACAGGTCCTTCCAGGTGCATCATTATCAGCTCGAAAAAGTCTTCTACCCAGACGACTTCATGTCACACAATCGTCGGCCACTTCTCCAAACTATTGTACTATTACTATTGTAACATGAGCAGTCACCGTTTTAACCGAGCCAAATAAAGGACTGAGGCATGCAGTAGAGCTCTAAATGACCTGAGCTATCCAGCTGCTCCCAGAGGTGCACGTGAGCAAACAAACAGCCTGAGACGTGTTTAATGAACCAGAGATTTTCAATTAAACCAGCAAGTCTCTAAAATCGGTCCTCAGCAGGAAGGGAAAATGATCAAAACCTTTCAGAGTGTTGCTGCTACGCTTTCAGACTTTCAGGTTAGAATACATGAAACTTTAATTAACTCTGTGGAGAATCTGGGGTCGGTTACCACAGCAGGAAGTGCTTATATAAGATGATGAAGGGATTTCGTAGACAAATGCCCATTAATATAACCCCAGAAAGAGAAAGGAGTTGGAACAGCTGTTTAAAGATTGGTTTTTACTACACTGAGTTATTATTGTCAAGCTTAATAGTTTCCTTTGAGCCTGAAAGCAGCACGTTCGTGCTAACAGCTGATGGACAAGCACAGACGATTTACAAGAACAACCTGAGGAGTCTGTGGTCATGATGAGCTTTCCTTCAATAAGTAAGACTTCTACACAATAAGACTGTTTCTGCAGCCAGAGGAGTCGCCCCCTGCTGGTCGTCGGAAAGATTACAAGTTTATTACAAAGGCCACCTTTTCATGTCTGAATGAGAGTCGAGTGTTTGGATACAGTCTATGATGAGAACAGGAATGAAATCAAACAAAATGCTGAATCCAAACGCACCTTCGGATCTGTGAGACTTTTGTTCTGATATGAAATATTAAATCCGTCTCTGGATGACGGAGAACCGGAATTTTAACTAAACACCATCCCTGCAAACACCAACGTTGGCAAAGTCACAAATTTCAGAACCTTCACTGTAAAGACTTTTTATTCCACTCGTGTGACATGACTCCATTTCACATTAACATATATGACAGTTTTTGGTCCTGTTAAAAGTGAACTACGGTAGAATTATTGGAGATTATATTTAATGCACCCTTCAGCCACATATCTGCAATCAAATCCATTTGAACCTTTATTGAAACACCACTGATGTAAAAGTAAATCGATTCCTTTGAAAACAACTCTACGTCGTACTTATACAGCCGCTCTGTGTCTCTCACCTGTGCTGCCTCGTTTCATCTCACACCTGTGTTTTGTGTGGTGCAGGGGAAGAGATGAGGCCTGTAATGGCTGAACTAAAGACAGGGACGAAGAGGGAGTGTGACACGGATGTAGGATGGGAACTAGTTAGAGAATGGACAGAAGGAGAGGGGGTGAGGCTTAAAAAAAAGAGAAGTGACAGGAATGAAAAATCATGTTTGCTTGAACACCACCCGCATCTCTGATTGGCTAAAACAGGTTGCTTCCAGAAAAAACACACAAATGCGCCTATCACACAACAGAAGACGATGTCAGGATGGTGTTTCCATAGATACAGCGAGAATAAACATTCATTTGGCCTTGTATATAAATATTTCTATTTTCTTTTAATCAAAACCGCCTCCTTTATTGGTTGTATTTGTGAATCAAGCAGCAGTAGATGTCTCATTTGGCTCTGAAGGTGTGATGAAGAAAATGGACACGCCCATTTTTACTGCCAACATCAACAACAACAAGAATCATTTGGGGGGGAAAATGCAAAATAACACTCTCTGCAAACCACCCCGAGGCGGTCAGAGGGATGGACGCATGTGGAAAGATTCAGATCAGAAATAGAATTTGAAAAATGGACGGCGGAAGAAAAACGGGAATGAAGGAGCGAGAGGGAGTCAACCGAGAGAGTGAGATGGTGGCGAGTGGGAGATCAGCCAAAATATCCTCTTCTAGAGAGAGAGACAGAAACAGGTAGACGGGAAAACAAGATACAGACAGAAAGATGGAAAAAATCCAGCCTGGAATACACCAAGGCTGAACGGGTGAAGGAAAGAGGGGTAAGGGCCAGAGATGGAGAGATATGAAGAAAATGGAGGGAAAGGGAGCGACACAGACGGAAAAGGGGGGGGGGTGCAGAGAGCGAGGGAGAGTGGAGAGGAAAAGGCGTTCAGACAAGCGTGAAGCATCAACAATGAGGGCTAACAAAGAAAATCTCAATGGAGGCATCAATCACTGCCCCACTTATCCCTCCTCCCTCTGATTTTTAGTCTTTATTCCAAGGTTTTGCCCCACGCACCCTCCTTCTATCACCCTCTTCTTCCCCTTTTCCTCCCCCAGCCACTCCCACCTCCATCCATTCATCCATCCATCCATCCATGCATCCATCCATCTGTCCGTCCATCTGTCCGTCCAGCCTCCAAAACAACACCAAGCCTCCGGTGTCTGTCGTTTCCATGCACCCTCAGCCCAAACAATCTGCGTATTTAAGCTCCCGTTCATGGACGCACACGGCTCGTGTACGATCCCGTGTTTTTATCCGGAGCAGACAGCCTCCTGAGGAGGCTCCATTACAATCCACAGCCTCTTTCCATTTCTGCCGAGATGACTGATGGGGAAAACGGGGAATGTGAACCGTGCTGAGAAAAGTTGCAAATTAAATATACAGCCTAAAGTCTAAGCTTCTTTTCCCCTTTTTTCCCTCCAGGACATGTATGCCGTCCTCCTTCTCTCTGCCCACAACACACAAAGGAATCCCATGATACAGGGAGGGAAGGATGAACAGAACAATGGCATAAAGGAACGAGTGACGGAAGATAAAAAGGAATCGATGGCTCGTCCTTTCCTACCTTTCTGGCTTTGCGATTCATCCATGTTTTCTTCCATTGTGGCAGGTTACAGTCCCTTTGTCTCGGTTATGTGTGAAGCTGTTTAAAGCCCCTTGCTAGCTCTCAGCAGAGTGTGCGTGTGTGTGTGTGGGAGGCAGTGTGTGTGTGAGTGTTTTTCCCTCCCTGCAGATGATGGAGGCTCAGGGAAGTCCCTGTTCCAACGCTCTCTCTCCTCACTATCTGGACCTGTCCAGCATCCTGTCTCTGGATCCATCCACAGCTTTCGCTTTCAGTACAGAAACAGAAAAACATGAAACCTCCTTAACAAAAAAATATTGACACTAATATTTTTTTAGTCTTAGAAAATTAAAGAAAAGAAACAACACGTGCAGGATTTCTCATGACCAACGACAGAGTAAAAGCTTAATACTAATAAAAACGAAGGCATCTGTCTATATTTACTCCGAATGACAAAGTAAAGAGATGTGAAAAAAGCACAGACAGGTTAAACAGAGCAGCGTGAAAACATCCTCAAACACGGTTTCAAGGAATAAAAGGAAGTCCAGGGGAAACAACAAACGAGGCAGCTCTGAAGTGACAAAGATTTTAAATGACATTAGCTCGTTACCAGGCCTCTGGAGAACTACAAGACATGTTGAGTAGGTTTTTTATCCATTTAAATCAGCTGTGTTGGATCAAGGACACATCTAAAACCTGCAGGACACCGGCCCTCGAGGCCTGGAGTTGGACACCCCTGGTCTAGCACATCCCACAGATGCTCGATTGGAATGAACTCATTGCTGTGCTCCTCAAACTATTCCTGATCCGTTATCCTGCTGAAAGAGGCCACAGCCATCAGGGAGTACCATTTCCATGAAAGGGTGTAGATGGTCTGCAACAATGCCTAGGTAGGTGGTACGTGTTATAGCAACGGCCACATGTATGGGAGAACCCAAAGTTTCCCAGCAGAACATTACATCACACCGCCTCTTCCCTTACCTGGTGTTTCCCAGGTGAGCAACACACCTGTGAAACATGATTCATCACACCAGGACGCCTTCTTACATTGGTGCGTGGTCCAGTTCTGATGCTCAGGTGCCCATTGTTGGTGCTTGGACGGGGATCAGCATGAGCACCTTGACTGGTCTGTGGCTGTGCAGCCCCACACATCAGGCTGTGATGCTCTGTGGCTCTGACACCTTTCTATCAGAACCAGCACAAAGGTGAGCCTTGGCTGCCCATGACCCTGTCGCTGGTTCACCACTACTCCTTTGTGGACCACTTCTGATAGATATTGAGTCCTCCACACTGGGAACACCACACAGGAGCAGCAGCTGTGGAGAAGCTCCGATCCAGTACCCATCATAGTTTTGGCGTTTTGTAAAAAAAAATCCTCACACTTGCCCATTTTTCCTGCTTTGGCCACATCAGCTTTAAGGATAAAACCTTCACTTGCTCCTGATGAATCCCATCCACTAACCTTTGATCAAACTGCCTGGACATGTCGCCAGTCCACCACAGAGCTAACACAGAGAGAACGATGAGCACTACACCACACAGTTTATGGTCACATGCATGCTTTTGGTCTGTGGAAGGAATCAGCAACGCTCTGAAGAACAAGCTTCTTGAAATGAGGCAACAGTGCTGACCACTGCACCACCATGCCAGTGACAAATCCACAAAACCCACAAAAATAATTTTATTTGTAAAAGTAATCAGTCTACGGTTGTGGCTCTGCGTTCTGATCAGATAGTCAGTTTGCACTGTACTGACTGAGCAGATGTTGAAAACCCCTGCATATCCCAGCGTATGAAAGGTCTAACAAAGAAAAAAAGGTTTGCCTGCAGTCCTCAGGCAAACCTGCAGTGAAGCACAAACTAGGGGTGGGCGGGATAAATGGTACATAGTAGAAACGATATGAATTTGGCCAACGGTAGAGATTTTGACTATACCACTCTCCCGCGATAGCGATGTTGATGGTGTCATCAAGCTGCGCCTGTTTTTGGTCGAAAGCATCGCAACGGCTGCAAGCAATATCATCTGCATACTATGCCGGGCGACAGTAATAGCGAAGAGACAAAGCACATTTTGGAATATGAGGGAAGCCAAAAACTGCGCTTCTTCCACTTCTGTACCATTGATTCATTAATGTTGAATTCTCTGGCAGCTGCTCTATTCCCATGTCGTTGCAGTATATTAATGACTGACCTCGTGTTGTGGATGGATTATCTCAGTTGTTCTCCTGACTGAAGTTTGGTCCATTTACAGCATCCTGCCATGCGATTGCATTTGTCTCTAACCATCAGGAACCCTCATGTTAACTTTTATTGAGTGGAAAAAAGTTAGCGTTCATCCTCCAGCACATCATTATATACCAGCTAGCCCAACTTTAGTAACCTTACAAACGTCACTGCTGTTTAGTTTTCTGTCTTCATTTATGTTGGAAGTGATAGCAGAGCTGTACGTTTGAATTGTTTCAGAAATCTCTCAGTCAGAACATTGTAACGTCGGGTTGCGTTTAGTGGTTGAGAGGAGGCGGCAAAACACCTAGCAGGCTAGTCGGAAGAACACACACCCACGCTGGTATCGGTAATCCACGGTGGTTCTTTAATACGCCTTCTTCAACAACCATATAAAAGCCCGGTTGAACGGCTGCGGCTTAACAAACATAGCGCACAGTGTTCGTACAACCCATAACGTTGCAAACAAAGGTGTCTGGAGAGGTAAAACATAAAATCCGTCCCTCCTCATGTACTAGCGTGCAAGCACATGTCCACACCATCACAGAGAGAGAGAGAGCAGAGAGACCAGTGGCACACACTGATGACACCAACCCTCGACTTGGGTGTCTTAAAGGGACACCACACCATAGTGGCTGTTACAACATGCTATATCATGTTTAGGTGGAAGCTAGCGAGCTAACTTCCTGCTAACTTCTGACTCCATTAAATTTCATAAATTCTGTTTTCATGGATGCCTGGACGTTAAACTTCAGTGTTACACCTGGTAAAGCAGCAACGCTGATCATTTTATTAAAGATGAAATAATGTAGACAGTTTTTCAACTCTCAGTGATGCTGCAGTGTTCGTTTGACTTTGGGACCTGAAGCTGATGGAGTTTTGGACCCAGATTCCTCCGTGAGGCTCCTGACTATGGCAGCCGTAATGTTCCAACAATCCATCAAGCGCTGCGGCTTCGTAGCTACTAAAGTCGTAGTAAAACATTTTATGACAGATTTTTGAGCGCTGTGTACCACATAAAATCTGTTCGAGGTCAATGCTACAGAGTCCACAGAAGAGGGGCCTGAAAACTGAAGGCTCTGCCTCCCATTCTACTTTTAAATACTCTAGGAACAACACAACAAGTAGGCCTGCAGAGCGAGAGCGAAGTGCTCTAATAGGGTGATATGGTACTACAAGGTCATTAAGATAAGATGGGGCCTGATTATTTAAGACCTTGTATGTGAGGAGCAGGATTTTGAATTCAATTCTGGATTTAACAGGAAGCCAAAGCAGGAGAAATCTGCTCTCTTTCTAGTCCCTGTCAGGACTCTTGCTGCAGCATTTTGGATCAGCTGAAGGCTTTTCAGGGAGTTTTTAGGACTTCCTGATAATAATGAATTACAGTCGTCCAGCCTGGAAGTAATAAATGCATGAACTAGTTTTTCAGCGTCACTCTGAGACAGGATATTTCTAACTTTAGAGATGTTGCACAAATGGAAGAAAGCAGTCTTACATATTTGTTTAATATGTGCATTGAAGGACATGTTCTGGTCAAAAATGACTCCAAGGTTCCTCACAGCGTTACTGGAGGCCAAGGTAATGCCATCCAGAGTAAGAATCTGCTTAGATACCATATTTCTAAGATTTTCAGGGCCGAGTACAATAACCTCAGTTTGATCTGAATGAAGAAGCAGAAAGTTAGCGTCCATCCAGGTCTTTATGTCTTTAAGACATTCCTTAAAAGTAATGGCATTACTAACGCCGTTAACATCCATCCATCTTCTTCCGCTTATCCGGGCCGGGTCGTGGGGGCAGCAGCCTAAGCAGAGAAGCCCAGACCTCCATCTCCCCTCCAGCTTGTCTGGGGGAACACCAAGGCATTTCCAGGCCAACCGAGAGATATAATCTCTCCAGCATGTCCAGGAGGCATCCTTGTCAGATGCCCGAACCACCTCAGCTGGCTCCTTTCGATGTGGAGGATCAGCGGCTCTACTCTGAGCCCCTCCCGGATGGCCGAACTTCTCACCCTATCTCTAATTGAGAGGCCAGCCACCCTTCGGAGGAAGCTCATTTCTGCCGCTTGTATCCGCGATCTCGTTCTTTCGGTCACTACCCACAGCTCGTGATCATAGATGAGGGTAGGGACGTAGATCGACCGGTAAATTGAGAGCTTCGCTTTAACACTCAGCTCTCTCTTCACCACAACAGACCGGTGCAGCGTCTGCATTATTGCAGCTGCAGCCCCAATCTGTCTGTCGATCTCCGGCTCCCTTCTCCCATCACTCGTGAACAAGACCCCAAGATACTTAAACTCCTCCACTTGGGGCAGGAACTTGTCCCTGACCCGGAGTGGGCACTCCACCCTCCAAATCTGAGAACCATGGCCTCAGATTTGGAGGTGCTGATCCTCATTCCCGCTGCTTCACACTTGGCTGTGAACCATTCCAGTGCGAGCTGGAGGCCCTCACCCGATGAAGTCAACAGAACCACATCATCTGCAAAAAGCAGAGATAAGATTCTGAGGCCACCGAAGTGAAAGCCCTCCGCCACTTGGCTGCGCCTAGAAATTCTGTCCATAAAAATTATGAACAGAATCAGTGACAAAGGGCAGCCCTGGTGGAGCCCATCACCCACCGGGAACGAGTCCGACTTATTGCCGGCAATGCGAACCAAGCTCTTGCAACAGTCGTATAAGGACTGAATGGCCCGTAGCAATGGGCCAGACACTCCATACTCCCAGAGCACCCCCCAAGGGACACGGTCGAATGCCTTCTCCAAGTCCACAAAATACATGTGGACTGTTTGGGCAAACTCCCATGCATCCTCAAGCCCTTGAGAGGATAAAGAGCTGGTCCAGTGTTCCACGACCAGGACGAAAACCGCATTGTTCCTCCTGTATCCGAGGTTCGACTAATGGACAGACTTTCCTCTCCAGCACCCTGGCATAGACTTTCCCAGGGAGGCAGTGGAGTATGATTCCCCTGCAGTTGGAACACACCCTCCAGTCCCCTTTCCTAAAGATGGGGACCACCACCCCGGTCTGCCAATTGCTAAGATTCGTTCGATTTGGGTAAGAGAAGAAAGCAGGCTGAGTCCAGGGAGGCGTCAAAATAGTGATCTTTAATTACACACTCTGCGCAGAAGTGTGGGAAGAAAACTTGCAACAGATTCTCCAAAGAGTGGACAGCTCCCCATCCTTATATAACCCATGATGACATCACACAGTTAGACCTTACTGGAAATGATAACAGTCTCCCCATAGTCCAAAGTTCTCCTTATACAAACATCGGATGATACTTTTAGAGAAAAACAAGTGTGTGACATGTCATGTTGTGCAGTTCTGTGAGCCTGTGTGTCCAACTAGAGAATGTCCTGACATGACCTCCCTGTGTAAATAAGTGTGTATGCGAACGTGCGTGTTTACATAACTCTGTATGTGCATGTTCTGATGTAGGCCTGCAAATGAATTAGAACAAGGTCCTGCTGGACCCTCCAGTTATGGACGGTGAATACAATGCTGTGGATACCATTTGAGACTTGATTACAATGATGATAATATGCATACATTAATCTTTACTCAGATTACCATAGATATAAAACAAAGATTATACTGTCATCAGATTCAACAATGATGAATGACTGATCAATGATAGTTATGATTATAAAATGTCACCAAAAGAATACAAAGTAAAATATCTCTTGTCCACACAATCCAGGTGTACTGCCCCTGATCTCCACGCAACGTTGTAGAGACGTATCAACCAAAACTGCATTTTCTAAGGAAAGCGTTCTCAGCTTGTGAGCAAAAACAAAACAAAAAAAACACCATTTCCCACTGCAGGAAAAATGTACCATGTCGACCAATCAAAAATGATATGGCAACATGGCATTTGGTTGTTTAGGAAGGGGGGGAAGTTTTAGGAGTGACGGCCAGAGAGAGAGAAGGAGTGTGTCAGAACAATGAGGCGACTGCTGAATGTCACAGTTCTGTCAAAAAGCCACCAAAGGCAGTTTGCAGTGTAAACGCTGCCTACAGGTGGAAAACAGGAGCAGACACACCTGCTGCTGTCAGGCCTGCAGGTATCAGGCTGTGATGTTCTCCTTCATCTTATAACAGACAGAAACTATATTTTGGAGTGGCACAAATAATTTGTGTGGCATCTTATTTGATGCAGAACAGCTGATTGTTCTGTAAATAGTTTGAAATAGTTATAGAAAAAAAACACCTGGGCTGCATTTTTAGGTAAATAGATGCAAATAACTTTGTTGTTTGCAAAACTTGTGCATGGGTTTTTAAAATTTACAATTTCTATTTGTATTTCAAGGTATGAAAATGAGTTGTTAATGTTTGTGGTTGTTACAGTAAAAAATATAACTTTTATCTACTGTGATTTTGTTACTGTTCAACGTGAGGGACTCAAGCGCAGAACTTCAGAATCAGCTGAACACAAGAATTTATTTACGGAGTTCACCAGGTGTATATACAGGAAGTGCAGGGCAGTGCTATAGACAACAATGTGGGGGATGGGGCTCCAGGGAAATCCAAGGGGGGAATCACTCGTTCTCCAACTCTCCACACTCACGACCGCAGTTCCTTTCCCCACACTTGACACCAAGATTCACACAGGGAAGGTTATCCTGGAGGTCTGTAGGCGAGGAAACGAGAATGAGTTACACCGTTCACAAGCTACAGCTCGACTTATCTTGAGCTGTAGCTTGACTCTCACTGACACGTGGTAGACAACGATCCAGCGAAGACCAGGAGACTCCTCCTGGCTTAAATGCCGAGCGGCTTGATGGGCATCAGGTGTGTTCCCCTTCAGTGGGCGTGGGCTGAAGGTGTGAACCCACAATAAGTTCCGGCCCGGCGACAGAGAGCGAGAGAGAGAGAGAAAGGTAGAAATGGCCGATCATCGTCTTGCTGATCCCCAGGCCGTGACAGATTTTATGGTTTTTGATTTTAGATCAATTGTGTTAATACATTATGTCAAAATGAAACAAATAACAGTAAATTCAAACATGTGAGGTTGTGCTGAAAAGAATGACACCAAACAAGGCAAGTAAATAGTTTTTAAAGGTGAATGTGGAGGAAAAAGTAAAATTAGTCAAAAATAGCCAATTATACGCCAGAGAGTTAAAGTAATGCAATAGTAACTTTTCCGAGAAATTAGTTACTTTTATAATATTGTAACTTGGTTACTAACTCGATTACCTTTAGAAGAAATAACTAGTAACTACTGCTAATTAGTTTTTTTAAAGTAACTTGCCCAACAGTGGTGAAGAAGTTCATGAAGTCATTACTAGTTAATGTTAAAGGGATGGTTGGCTCAACAGAGCTCTGACTGTTTGTCAGCCTGGCTACAGAGCTGAAGAGAAACCTGGGGTTGTTCTTATTTTCTTCAATCAGTGATGAATAGTAAGATGTTCTGGCTTTGCGGAGGGCTTTCTTATAAAGCAGCAAACTATTTCTCCAGGCTAAATGATGATCCTCTAAATTTGTGACACGCCATTTCCTCTCCAGATTACGAGTCATCTGCTTTAGGGTACGTGTTTGAGAATTATACCACGGAGTCAGGTACTTCTGATTAGAGACCTTAGTTTTCACAGGAGCTACAGTATCCAGAGTCGTACGTAGTGAGGAGGTGAAATTATTAACAAGATAATCGACCTCTGTTGGGGTACAATGTAGCAAGTTTTTAACAAATGAGCAAGCGGTTTGAAAGTCAGACCCGCCCCTCCTCGTCACATCTGTGTTTTTGATTTGTTTTTATTTTTAAACAAATATAGGGCCTGGAATTCTGGAAACCACCTTTCTATCGTCTGTGGGTATGGATCATTTAGACCTCAAGGTTTAATTAAATTGGTCAGTCTTTTAAAACTACTTCTCCCTGAAATATTCATATAAAGTTTTAATTATATTTTCGTTGTTTTAACCCTTTAAATTACAAAAAAACTAAAAAAAAAACTAAAAAACTAAATATTTTCCCAAAAAAACATTTGAAGTAATATTTGATTGTTATTATAATTAGGCCTTTAGATGGACTAAAGATTGGCACAAACAGTCATTTCGATCGCCTTTTATTTTTTTTTTCAGGACCAGAAAATGGTCTCCAGGCGGCAAATGCTCCTCCTCTAGGCCGAAATAAGTGCATGTTGCCGGGGTAAGTCGCGACGATCACCGGGGCACGATCACCGGGGACTGCTTTTTCCAGCCCACACGTCCGATACCACGTGACAACAAATACGTCATTTCCTGTTGACTAAAAAAAAAAAAGCACCCTCTCATGGTCCTAGGGACCAAAAAATGGTCCCGCACGATCAGCGGGCGAAGCCGCTGCAGCACGCCGGAAATGACGCTTCATTCCCCGCAGGTCTCTTTAAGCAGCCCGCTGTTTTCCAGCCCCGGGTCAAATGTGGAGCAAGGGCGCCACCCGGTGGACAAATAAAAAAATTACAATTCTAAGGCCAGTACTGCAAGCGGAAGCGGAAGCATTACCGATCACGATCGATTTGACCGTAATTCTTTTGCCGTGAAAAATAGCGTTTATAATGGGTTTCAATGGGGCACAAATCGACCCTAGGATCAATAGCGTAAGTTTATCGCTAGCTTAGCCACTGAAGCTAATTTCCGGAAGTCATACTGAAATTTTAACAGTAAATGTGACCAAACTTTTTTTTGCAGACTTTCGCTATATTCCATTCAACACTGCAAATGGCAGGTAATCAAAATTTGAAAATAGCCACAAATAGCCACAAATCGACCCAAGGCCCCCCAGGGGTTAAAATATAACGTTTTAGTTTTTAAACTAAATGAAAAATATTTTTTACATTCATCCTGTATTTGTGTAGTATGACAGGTTTGAGCACTGTCTCCTTACACCTTACTTTATTCGCTCTGTGCTGAGTTTATTCCCAGTGTTTATAGACATGAATGATAATGAATGATATTTTTTTAATCTAAGTGTGGTTATAAATACAGTACAATATGATGCAGTCATGATTATTTTCCCACCTACTTCTGTACATCTGCACCATTTTAAAGGTCTGTCTTGTACAGTTACAGTAAAGCAAAACCAGCGTACAAAATTGTCACCAAAGGTTTCGGACTGGTCTCCATAAGTCCACCTGAGGAGCCCTGATTCATCAGGTCTTCGTGAGCAGCTACATTAAAAACACGGAGTAAGCGAGAGATGATAGCCTGCACTAGAGTTCAGTAAGAAGCTCAGAGCTCAGTGAACAAGGAAAACGCTTTTTGCTGACACCCCTACAGTGAAGCTTGCTGTGGAGATGACTTTCAGAACAGAGAGAAGGATGAATGCAGCCAAACATCCAGAGGTTCCTCACAAAATCTGCTCCAGACTTCAGAGACGGGAAATTTAGAAGATGCACAGAATCAGAATACTTTATTAATCCTGAAGGAAATTATGTGAGTTACAGTTGCTCCAATACAGTAACAGACTAAACTAATTAAATACTACAATATGTTATGAGCCAAAGCAAACATTCAAGTAAATACTGGAGTGGTTTTTATGAGACTGATGATCTAACTCTACTCTGGGCAGAGCGTTTGCTAGACTGGAAGGAAAAATGGCAGTTTTATAATTTAAAGTCAAACTTCTATAACGTAAACACAGTTTTGTCATGGTCTGGTTGGGCACCTGCAGGTCTCAGACAGCGGCTCCTCCTCCTTTAGGCGGAGTCCGGTTGCCCCTCCCTGGCTGACCACCTGTGAGCAATCGTGCCAGCGGTATATCAGACCTGCGCTCTCAACCACTCATCGCCTGAGTATCTGCTATCCCCATGTTAGTTCAGTGGAGCATCCTAAACCTTGTCTTAACGCCGTGTGATGACTGACCTGTCTTTTCTTGTCCTCAGCGATAGCACCCGGAGTGGAGATCTTGTTCCCCTCGCTCCCGTCCTCCTGGACCTGGGCCGCCAGCTGCTTACACAACGTGGCCTGCCGGCCCACCGCTCACCTGCCTGCCTCCCCACGCCTCGACCGCTTCCGGGTTTTCCGCTCCACCTGTCCCCTCCATCTGAAACCAAGTAAGGCAATTCAATTCAACTGCGGAGGATTATTGGTTGTCTGCTGGATCCCTCTGATCGTGATCTCCTCTTGTTCCAGTGCCCCCGGGCCCTACCTAGTCCTGTTTCTACCTCCCCGCTGTCCCCGCTGTTCAGCCGTCTCCTAGAGGTGTCTAGGTCGCCCTCATTATCACCGACGAATCCTACGCGCCACTAGTGTGGTGGCGTCGCTTTGTGTTTCACCTTTGTTTACCTGTGGGCGGAAATAAATCATTTGTTTTCTGTCACCTCGCTTCCGGGTTGGTTTCTGCGCCTGTGTCCATCCCTGTTCCCTCGTGCCGTTGAGCCGTGACAAGTTTTCCCTAAGACCCAACCTCTTGGTTTAAAAATGAAGCCAACATGCAAATGTCATGCAACATGCTCTAATGCCCACTTCAGCCTGGCTCTGGCACCAAGTCAGTCCCCATAGACTGTTTGGTAAACTGTGTAACAACACAGAAAATTATGTTCATGGTAATATTTGTGAACGCAAATAATTTGGTTCTCTGTGATGAAGTTTTGGTGCATGAAAAGCTAAAGTGTAGTGTACTGTTTATTTATTCTAGCTATCTTAAGACTCAACCCTCTTATTGAAATACAAACACTTCCAGCTCAAATGTTACATTTTGAAAGTGAGGCATTAAAATGAAACTTTAAAAACAAAGAGGTGACACCGTGATGGCAGCATCAGTCTTTTATGTAGAGCCAAAGCTTCTCTGCAGTTTTCTGCACTTGCCTCCTTGTGCCTGTGCCATCCGGGAATCCTTTTGGTTCTTGCTTGTAGAGACGGAGCAGCTCAGACGCACCAGCAGTGCCTGTAGTTTGGATAGTTCTGGTTTACAAGGTAAATGTTTTAAATACTTTTCTTGGGGCTGAAAGCAGAGAGGGTGGTAAGCTACACCTACCAAATCCAGGCAATTCTGCACAAAAATAATATAAATGTGCAAAGAAGGAGAGTTAAATGAAATCTGATCGCTCCTTTTACTTCACTCTCATATTTAGAGTTCACATTCAAACACCTTAACTTAAAACATGAAATTTCACTTCATGCTATGGATAAAAACCTGTTTCAGTTTGAAATTGTTGCTTCAACTCAAAATAATACTGCAAGATGAGCGAGTCCTAACAGCCTAAAACTGAACAAGCTCAAGAAAAATACAGCAGTGAGTGAAGACAGCTAGGGATAAGTGGGAAGATGAGTAGATCTTCTTCATCAACTAACTAATCCTGAAGTAATCTCCAGCGTCACTAGCAGTATCTCATTTGATATGTTGGAGCGCCCCCAAATGGAGACTCATTGTAATGACATTTAGCAGTGCTCTCAGCTTTCTAAAACATGAGACAGGACTTGTGCCTGTTTATGTTGGAAAGAAAAGGCCACCAAATAATTTAAACTTTCACAATCTAATGAGCTTTGCTTCAGATTGGACCAAAACTTTTCTAATTGATCGTGCATAGTCTAAAGAAGATTTACCCCAGTGGTCAACATCTGTCAGCGTTTCTTAATGTCAACAAATGCAACTGTCCATAAAAATTATGAACAGAATCGGTGACAAAGGGCATGAGTATGACTTGTTGTTGGCAATGCAAAGCAGGCTCTTGCAACCGTTGAAAGGGATGTTGCTAGCAAGGGTTGCCAACATCTACCCTTCTTGAAAAACTGAACCAGGAACATAGAAATGGAAAGGACACAGCACTGATCAGGCCAGAAAAGGTTAAGGCGTCAGCTGTACCAGAAATAGAAGAAGAGTCAGACTCAACAAACTGGTTGGAAGCCTGATTGTTGGATTCCCTTTGGAGGCTCACAGACTAGAGACTGTCCAGCTCGTCATTTTCAGGCTGAACTGGAGACTGAGAGCTGTACGGCTAAAGTCGGCAGGAGCGAACAAGGCCGCTGGACTCAGTGAAGCTGGCTGGTGATCCCATCGTTGTCTGGGACCTCATGTTCTGGTAAACTACTGTTGTCACCTTGGAAGGAAAGAAGGCAGAGTTGGGGAAGACAGACGCTGAAATTCAGCAGACAAATGTTTTGTAAATAATTAAAGATTTAAACATAAGTTTTCAGAATTTATCATCAAAATGTTTAGTTTTACATGACGCCCTGGACCTCCTCGCTCTGGCTCAGAGACAAAATGCTGCCCAGGCGGTAAAAACTTTTTTATGTGTGAAAAACAAGACACCACGGTGATTGGTCTAAACATTTTAGGGTGGCCTCAGGTCTGATGTTGGCTCAGGTTTTTTCTTCTGCAGCTTTCTGGGCATCTCCTTATTTGGAGCCGCCTCACCCATCACCATGGCAACCACCTCTTACCCTCAGGCAGACCTACATAAAGAGATAGACAGCTTCTCCAAGCCCAGAAATTTATGACCATGTTTAAGGTAAACATGGTCTGGTTAGGCAGAGAGGGGGGGGGGGCTCCTCTCTGTTTAGTCAAACAATATCAGAGTAATATTAGCCTTACAGATAAACATAAATCCCAACACCACATTCACTCGTCTCTCGTTATAAAAGGAAATGTGTGTGCGAGCATACTTCCTCTCTCTTTAAACAGCCGTCAGTCAGTAAACACTGAGGAGATTCGACTGAGACTTCAGCTCCTGTTTCGATGTAAGTCTCAAAAACATTCTTCTACTTCCTGATCACAAAGCTAAAGATTGTTGATTATTAAACCGCCCTGTGTGGCAGGTCATCTGGACAGTTTATTAGGCTCGTAGCTTCAAAATAATCAGCATCATTTAATAAAAGCAAAAGGTTGTTTATTGATTCAGTCTCTCTTTATTATAGCCACGCATTCAATTTTACGTTTTTAATGTTTTTACATTTATTTTTTACATATTTATTTTTACATAAATATGGTTCTTGAAGTATAAATCAGGCTTTGAGGCAACATGCAGCTAATCGGGAAAATCTGAAGTTTTGACAGAACTATTGCACAATACTGAATTGTTGCATAGTGAGAACAAGAAGAGGGAAGTTCTTTGTTCTGCTTTAGTCATACTTATAAGCTGCAGGATGAACAGCAGATCAACAGACTATAGTTTTACAAACTATTATACAGAGACTTTACTCCAAAAAAGGCGGCAGGATGTTTTGGGGAAAAAATGGACAAATCTTTACGAGTGATTCAGAACGCAGCTGGATTCAGTCAAACGAACATACATAACAGTATTTTATGGGTCAAGCATCATTTCCTGCAATGTTACCGAGTCCCACTTACAATCTTTGAAAGGATTTAAACAGCAGCAGCCAGAAAGACAAGAGCTGAAGCTTCTCCACAACAGAAACAACCTCAATGTAACTTTTTTTTCACAAAGATATGTTTGGTATAGAATATATATGTAAACAGTGTAAAGATGGGCAAGAGAACAAACCAGCTGTTCTCCACAGAAACAGCCAAGGTGTACTCTCAGTTGCAGGGGAACAATATGAGAACAGCACCTCCGAGGCTGGAGATGCAACACTAGAAGAGGACTTGGGGCTTAGCACCCAATCTCGGGCGGGGTGATGATATCTCCCCCCGACCTGTCGTCATGGCTCCCCCTTGGTGTAGCATGTGTGTTGTGCCTCGTCAATCAGAGGTGTGGACTCGAGTCACATGACTTGGACTCGAGTCAGACTCGAGTCATTAATTTTATGACTTTAGACTTGACTTGAAAAAATGTTCTAAGACTTGTGACTTGACTTGGACTTTTACACCAGTGACTTGGGACTTGAATTGGACTTGAACCGGTTTACTTGAAAAGACTTGATATTTCACCCCAAATATAAAACTTAACATGCATATTATATAGAGATTGAAAATGTGATGTCATTCACGGGTAGAACCGCAAAGGATTCTGGGAACTCGTGGCAAGAGGTACTAGCGCACGCAGGCTTTCAATTAAAATCAGTTATACAGCGATAAAAAGAAACACAAAAATGTCAAGAAGCTGTTGTATTATTAACTGCAATAGCCGGTCGCATGACAGCCACGGGAAGCCGACGGGTAAAGAGATCGGTTGTTATCGGATTACGTCGTTGAAGAGAAATTGTTCGAGCCATGTTTCCGAAGTAACAAAGAGGCGACGGATGGCCTGGATTTCAGCCATTCAAAGATCAAATATAACGTCCCAGAACCCTCCAGCTCACAGGTTAGTCTGCTCCAAGCATTTACACGAAGGTCAGTGTTTTTTAGTAGTTAATACGTCATTTTCATAACATAATTGGTGATATAGGTTACAAGCAAGTCT
This sequence comes from Copadichromis virginalis, assembly GCF_057382275.1. NCBI lineage: Eukaryota > Metazoa > Chordata > Actinopteri > Cichliformes > Cichlidae > Copadichromis > Copadichromis virginalis. The sequence continues at coordinate 43,286,237 of NC_140623.1, forward strand.
GGCGCTGAACAGAAATTGTCGTGCTATGCTCCTTTATTTATTGTGCATAAATAGTGAATTGTCCTGACACAATATTGCGTTTCGCTTCTGTTATTATGGTACATTGACAAAAACATATACTTTTATTCACAGGATAAAACAGGTTTTTTGTATCACTAATTGTCCAGTACGATTACAGCATACAGTATTATTGTCACTGCTACATTTCTGTGATGCTACCAGAAATTATTTCCACTACTGATTAATTACCGTTGAGCTCAAAGGTCCTATTAATAAACGGTTAACGAATGTGTATTTATGACGACGATTTGTGAGACTGGTAAACTTATGATACGTACGATGGTCTTTCGTTCTACACGGTGCATTTCAAGGTCCTGCACCCATCCGGCGGTAAACTGTACCTGGGCTTGTTGCAGTGACCTGAAGTTACTAAACTTCATGAGTGTATGCACTCACTCCAAGAACCGTATGATTATAAATATGCATATAAATATGCTAAGATGAGATAGCTGACTTCATCTAACTAGCAAATGTTGTCCAGGCTACGTTGGTGATACAGTTTTTTTTTAATGTGTATGATATTTTTGTCATGCGATTTTAAAGCTGGTCCTACAACCGCATCCAAGAATAACATGCAGCTTATCTCAGAACTGTCGGTGAAAATTATTCTTGGAGCTAGGTTTAATTGAGCTGCATTTTAAAGAGGTGCAATTTCACAATTTGTGTATATTTTCTAAGTTCACTATTTTGTCATGTGTTGAGAAAAACACAGATTTAAAAATTACATGGTCTAATATTTACATTTAGCATATAACTGCAACATGCTTTTTTTCGGGGTTTTTTAAAGACTCGAAAGGACTTGAAATTCAAAGTTTAAGACTTGTGACTTGACTCGGACTTGCCTGACATTACTTGAGACTTGACTTGAGACTTGAGGATAAAGACTTGAGACTTACTTGAGACTTGCAAAACAATGACTTGGTCCCACCTCTGTCGTCAATCTCTACCCATGAGAGCAGTCCCATCTTCCAAATGTTGGAACACTGAGCTACTAGTTGTTTTACCATCACTGTGGATGTTGGTTATGGAAGAGTCCATAGTCTCTCATTCTATTCATGTAACCCCTTCCACTGGGGTTGAAGCATTCCAACAGCGCTCTACGTTAATCTCTTGCCCACCGATGCCTTCTTCCAGGGGCCCACTTCTCATCAGGGCGTCCTGGTTCCTCAACACCTGACGTGGACCTTGTTGATCCGGGTGACGTCCGAGCCAGTATGGGTTCATATTTATCTCTCTCACTCATGTCTGCGGTAGGCTTGGTTAGCATAAGGGGGTCTAGCCTAGGACCCTTAACATGTTAATATTTTATAATGTTTATAAGCTGGACAGAAAAGCTGAAACTTAAAATACATCTGGTAAATAAGTGGCAATATTCTCTGTCATCAGGGAGCAGTGATGACGTCAGAGGACCTCTTAAACACTCTGGAAGATTTGGGAGATGAAGAGTTTAATAAATTCAAGTGGTTCCTGCAGCAGGAAGAGATCCTTGAAGACTTCCCGACCATCAAAAAGAGCCGACTTCAGGCAACAAGCACGTGGGACACCGTAGACCTGATGGTGCAGACATACAGACTTCCTGGAGCTGTTGAAGTGACCAGGAAGGTTTTAGAGAGGATCCACAGGAATGATCTGCTGGAGAGTTTCTCTGCCATCTCTGGAGCAGAAGGTCAGTCACAGGACGAGACAAACATGTTGTTTCTGCAGTCTGACCTAGTTTCACGTTCATTATCTCTGTCTGTCAGTGGATGTCAGCGATGGTGGGGAGACATCAGAGAAAAGAGGATCTTCCTCCTCTCAGACTCGGGATTCTTTTTCTCAGACCAATGAGAATAATGGTAATAATTTACTTTCCAGACATACAGTAATATGTTTGAAATAATATTAATTATTATTTTCATTGTGATGTCTCTAACTGAGCACACGACGTGCAGTGTTGGGAAGGTTACTTTTAAAATGTATTCCACTACAGATTACAGATTACATGCCCCAAAATGTATTTTGTAACGTATTTCGTTACGTTACTCAATGACAGTAACGTATTCTGAATACTTTGGATTACTTAATATATTATCATGCTTTTTACAACTACATGAATGTCCTATTGCTGTGTGATTTATTACTATTACTGAAGGTTACTCTCCACACCAACACCAACTAGATGTTTAAATCTTAATATAAATGAGTAACAGCAGGTGGACATTAGGTAAGGCTGCACTTTTTGCTGTGATCTCGTGTAGAAAACTATTCCTCGCGTATATAAAACAGGTCCGCGGCTCCGAACTGTAGTAAAGGGACCTCTGGCTGATACGTCGGGTTCGTGTCGGCTCGTAGCTGAAAACTAGCTTTACTTTGTTGTCTGGGTCAAGTTTGCTAGCAGAGACAGAGAGAGGCGTTGAAAGGCTGCTGCAACGGGACTTATTGTTTCAGAGGAAAACATGAACACAGTGTACAGTCGAGTCTTAATAGCTTACTCACAGCTGGGCTCGTCAGGCTCTCTGTTTGGCTGCAGTGGTTATTATTATATTTACATGCTTCCAGCTCCCATTTCTGCTCCGTGACAGCTCGTACTTTTCCTTTTTCTCCCTCCCTCGCTCACAGACACATCACGGGTCCATCCTCCCTGCAGCACGGACTACACTGCCCATCAGGCTCCATGCTTTAGGGCGATGCCTTCATATTAAATCATTTTTGTATAATAATTTTTTAGAATATATTTTCACATCATTATGCTGGAGGTGAGATTGAGACACAGGCATTAGAGCCTCCTGTGTTTTGTTTGGGTTTCCTCCGGCGTGGAATTACCAAAAATAGAGAGAGCACAGCCTAACATATGAAACAGGAAAAGACCGTGTAATCCATTTATTTCAACAAAGTAACTGTATTCTGAATACCACCTTTTACGGTAACTGTAACAGAATACAGTTACTCATATTTTGTCATTTTAAATACGTAATGCCGGTACATGTATTACGTTACTCTCCAACACTGATGAGGTGGTCTTTATTACAACCACATTCACCCATTTAAAGGACAAATTTCACAAATTAAAAAAAACACACACTGATATTCTGTGCATTTTAAGAACTTTCTAACTATGATGCACACACTCACTGTCCAGTGGAATCACAGAGAACAATTTGGGTTCACTGTCTTACACAAGTTTTATTGACATGCAAACTGCAGGACTGAACCCACTGACATTTCATTTAGTAGATGACCTGGTCTATGGCCTAAGCCACAGCCACCCTGCTTCTAAACAATTTATATTGATCAAAGCCAGGAGTCCAGACATTTTTATTCGTCAAAGCAAGTTTTAGTTATTTCATTTACTATTTATTCCCAAAGTTCGGCATAGATGTGGATCGATCTCATGCACGGACAGGCACTGAGTTTGGGTTAAATGTGAGCTGGGAAGGAGCTCGATCTCTTGAACCCATTGCAGATTGTTTTGAAGGCCACAGAATATCGCAGATCTGGTGTGGAAGGAATTGGACCTGCTGTGAGAATTAGAATAGTGCCAGACCAAAATACCTCCAGAGATGGGTAAGGCTCAGGACCCAAACTCTTCCAGCTCTGCTGTGCTGGAGTTTCCAACAAAGAGCAAAAGGGTCATTTCTGTAAAACTTTGATTCAGTGCAAGTACATCTCCCATTGTTTTGTGTCCTTTCAGTTGGTGATGATTAAATGCAAGGCCTGCCAGATGGTCATCGAGATAGGCATCTCCGCACAAAAGCCTCACACTTTCTTTCTTTTCATTCATATTTGACACAGATGTGATGGTTCCAGTACCAGAGCCTCACCCCATCGCATCTTACCAACAGATGCTTCAATCAAACTTCCAGGACAAGTTTATGTGCGCACAAGAAGGTTGGGCAGAAGATAAACAGCGTCTGGTTGATATCTACACAGAGCTGTACATCACAGCTGGGTATGATGTACATATCAACACACAGCATGAGGTCCGGCAGATTGAGAAAGTATGGAAGCCAGCAGAGCCAGAGAAACCTATTAGACCCACAGACATGTTCAAACATCCTTCAGGAGACTACAGACCCATCAAAACAGTGATGACCAATGGAATCGCAGGAATTGGAAAAACTTTCCTTGTCCAGAAGTTTGTTTTGGACTGGGCTGAACAAAGATCCAATCAAGATGTGCATCTGATTTTCCCCTTCACCTTCCGTCAGCTGAATCCTCTGAAGGGAGAAAAGTTCAGTTTGGCAGAGCTCATTCATGAATGCATCCCAGAAACTGTAGGCATCCCACAGGAGGCTCTTAATTACATCTTTACAGATGTTCAGTCATCAGGAATCACCAACTATGACAAGAGTAAATTCAAACTTCTGTTTGTGTTTGATGGGCTGGATGAGAGCCGCCTTCATCTCGACCTTCATTCTGAAGACATTCGCTCTGTCGATGTAACAAAGGCAGCTAAAACAGATGTCCTGCTGAGGAAACTCATCAATGGGAAACTGCTACGCTCTGCTCGCATCTGGGTAACCACACGGCCTGCAGCGGCCAATCAGATCCCTCGAGAGTTTATCAGCAGTACAACAGAGGTCAGGGGGTTCACAGACCCACAGAAAGAGGAGTACTTCAGGAAGAGATTCAAAGGTAAGGAGGAGGCTGACAAACTCATCTCCCATATCGAGACATCACGAAGCCTCCACATCATGTGCCACATCCCAGTCTTCTGCTGGATCACTGCAACAGTTCTGGAGGATGTGTTGAAAACCAGAGAGGGAGGAGAGCTGCCCAAGACTCTGACTGAGATGTACGCAGAGTTCCTGGTGTTTCAGATTGATCGGACAAAAGAAAAGTATGGCCCAGAGAAGAGCATTCAATACATTAAGTCATTAGCAAAACTGGCCTTTGAGCAGCTGGAAAAGGGCAACCTGATCTTCTATGAGAAGGATCTGAGAGAGAGCGGCATTGATTTCAGTGAAGCCTCGGTGTGCTCAGGAGTGTTCACAGAGATCTTCAAAGAAGATCGAGGAAGGAAAGGGAAAGACAAGATGTTCAGCTTCGTCCATTTGAGCGTTCAGGAGTTTCTGGCTGCTCTTTATGTGAGGATGTCGCTTAACAACAGTAACATAAATGTGATGCCATTGCCACAACCATCACTAAAAAACCTTTGGCTATTTTTCAGTAAAACTGCTTCAAAGAAAATCCACAGGAATTTCATTAACAGGGCCTTGCAGAGTCCAAATGGACACCTGGACTTGTTCCTTCGCTTCCTTCTGGGTCTTTCACTGCAGACCAATCAGGACAAACTACAGGACGTGCTGAGAAAAACAGACTGTAGTTCAGAGACCACTCAGAACACAGTTCAATATATCAAGAAGAAAATCAGTGAGAATGTGTCTGCAGAGAGAAACATCAATTTGTTTCACTGTCTGAATGAACTAAATGATTGTTCGTTAGTGGAGGAAATCCAACAGTATCTGAGTTCAGGATGCCTCTGCACCCATGAACTGACTCCAGCTCAGTGGTCAGCTCTGGTCTTCATCTTAGTGTCATCAGAAGAACATCTTAATGTTTTTGACCTGAAGAAATACTCTGCTTCCGAGGAAGCTCTTCTAAGACTATTGCCTGCGGTCAAAGCTTCCAACACAATAATGTAAGTGCACAAAACTACCACCCATCTAATAATGTAACTGTAATAATGTGTTTCTCGACCATTCAGCATAATCTCTGATTCTTAGCATTTACCCAAATGTATTTGTGGGAGTAAGAGTGATCAATGCAATACTGTTTAGTGTAATAAAGTTATTTGATTTCATTTGCCTAAAAGTTATAGTGACATCAGTAGTCAGCTCAGTCTTTGATTCTAATAGTAAAGAATACTTCACATATTTGAAGTTCAATTCAATTTCATATAGCACCTAATTGCAACTGCAGTTGCCTCAAGTAACTTTATATTGAAAGATAAAGACCCTACAATAATTAAGAGAAAACAGAAGACCCCCAAAATATAAAATATAACTAATGAGAGGTGTATAAACACCATGAAGAAGTTCATGAAGTCATTACTAGTTAATGTTAAAGGGATGGTTGGAGCTACAGTATGTCATTGATTGAAGCACAATCTGAAAGTTTTACATTGTACACCAGTGTTAGTGTTTGTCTGTGTGTTTTTTTTCTTTAAAATTGCATCCAGACTGAGTGGCTGCAACCTGACAGAGGAAAGCTGTAAAGTACTATCATCAGTTCTCAGCTCCAAGCCCTCCACTTTGATAGAGCTCGACATGAGTAACAATGACCTGCAGGATTCCGGGGTGACCTTGCTGGCGGCAGGACTGGAGAATCAACACTGCAAACTGGAGATTCTCAGGTCAGAGTTCAGAACAATGACAACAAACAGGACAAGGTGAAAACACAAAGTTAACAATCTGATGTAGTTACATACACACACCCACAACCACCTACACACACACAATGGACAAAAACAAATAACTGGCCAACTGTACCCTCATACACACAATAATAACATGGACTGAACCACCACTCACTACCATTATCACTTTATACAGCCTCTATAGAAATCATCCACATATCTCACTGATCTTAACTGCACTACTGTAAATGCTGTATAGACAATGATTCTGTACAATATGGTAATTACCCATAATAGACCCATATTTTGTACCCTCATACCTATAATAGACCCATTCCTGTAATATACTTACATATCTATATTATTGCTAATATATATATCGTAATATATCTATAATATGGCAAAAGCACTTCTGAATAAACGCAAACTGCATTTCGTTGCCTTGTACTTGTGACATGTGCAATGACATAAAGTTGAATTCTATTCTATTCTATTCTATTCTATTCTAGTAAGATATACTTATATCTGTTCAGTCTCATCACTTAATTTAGTCATCAAAGCATGTGTGTGCTGGTCAGCAGCTCATGAGAGACTGAAAATACAGCAGTAGGCCTAAATAACTTCAGACTGGCTGACTGATGTAAGAGGATTACTTGTTTCCATGTGTACTTCATAGGATAAGATCTGCATATTATTATTTATTGACTAACTATTTTCTACAAACTCATCACTGCTGTTGGGGGAAATCTGAACACAATAAAATAAAATTTGAAAGCTTTGACTGATACAGATTAGTCCTTAAAGATAGCGAAAACGAAGGTGATGGTTATGACCTATAAAGTGTTTTTTTGCTTCCAGACTGAGTGGCTGTAATCTGACAGAGGGAAGCTGTAAAACACTGTCATCAGTTCTCAGCTCCAAGCCCTCCACTTTGAGAGTGATCGACATGAGTAACAATGACCTGCAGGATTCAGGCCTGACTTTGCTGGCCACAGGACTGGAGAATCCACACTGCAAACTGGAGATTCTCAGGTCAGAGTTCAGCTTTGGTTCAACAGATAACCATATAAATGTTAATTAGCTTGATTCAAAGCTTGTAGTAACAGTGATCAATTCTTGCAGAGACCATAAACAGCGGACAATTCAACAGGGATAAACTGCTGTTCTGAACCTGGCCTTTGATACGGTTAATCACTCAGTGGTTAAGTTATCTGAATTCTAATCTGCAATGTACAAAACTTGATTCAGTGTTTTTCTCTGAGAACTGTTAGTGTGCCACGATAAAGTTAGAAATACCACCACTAAGGGGTCTTGGCATTACAGTAGTGCCACAGGGTTCGATCTTTGAGCCATTGCTGTTTACTGTATACAGTGGGGGAAATAATTATTTGATCCCCTGATGAAATTCCAGGAAGAGAAAGAATATTTACCAAAAATCCAGAGAAACAACATACATAAAAGTTAGACGCTGATATGCATGTCATTGGGTGAAAAAAAAAGTACACACACACATATACACACACACACACACACACATATATATATATAAATATATATATATATATATATATATATATATATATATATATATATATATATGCATATACATACATATATATATATACATACATATATATATACATACATATATATATATACATACATGTATACATAAATATATATATACATATATACATACATATATACATACATATATATATATATACACATACATATATACATACATATATATATACATACATATATATATATACATACATATATACATACATATATACATACATATATATATACACATACATATATACATATATATACATACATATATACATACATATACATATACATATATATATATACATATACATATATATATATATATATATATGTGTAGCTGGATAGCGTAGTGGTTAGACTACACGCCTTTGGAACAGAGGATCGCAAGTTCGATTCCTGCCTGGGGCGTCTGTATCCAGTAAGGGTCCTAAGGCTAGACCCCCTATGCTAAGCAAGCCTACCGCAGACATGAGCGAGACAGATAAATATGAAGGCATGCCGGCTCGGACGTCGCCCGGATCAACAAGGTCCGCGTCAGGTGTTGAGGAACCAGGGCACCCTGACGAAAAGTGGGCTACTGGAACAAGAAGGCATCAGTGGGCAAGGGACGAAAACAGGGCGTTGTTGGAATGCTACTACGCAAGTAACCCCAGCGGAAGGGGCTACATGAATAGGATGAGGGACCTATGGATTCTTCGATACCCAACATCCACAATGACGGCGAAACAACTAGTAGCTCAGTGTTCCAACATTCGAAAGAAGGGACTGCTCTCACAGCTAGAGATTGACGAGGTACAACACAAATGCTACGGCAAGGAGGAGTCAGGACGCCAGGTCAGGGGGGAGATATCATCACCCCCACCCGAGATTGGGTACATAGCCCCAAGTGCGATAGGAGAAGGATCGTTGAGTGCCAGAGGAACTGACCTGAAAAATAGGATCATGGCCAAGCTTGAAACCTGGATCCCCCGTAGCCGGTTACCAAGATTACGTGAAGTACCCTCAGAAGGTCTGCTAGATGATGTTAATGCAGCACTACGGGCAATACCTACAACCACGATTACCGACACTAACAAGCTGATCTACAATACGGCAGCAGTGATCAGTGAGATGCTTGGCTACAAGTTGAACAGCCACAAGGGGCAGTACCCTCCATGGAGAAGGAGGCTAGAGGGCAAGATCAAAGTAGCACGGAGGGAAGTTAGCCAACTAACGGAGTTGCAGAAAGGTGCGACAAATAAGGTGCCTAAGAAATACAGCAAGCTGTCCATACCTGAGGCCTTGGAAACTGCCAAGCAAAGACTCACAGCCTTGGCCAGCCGCTTGAGGAGGTACACCAGAGAGATAGAAGGCAGGAGAATAAACCAGCTGTTCTCCACAGAACCAGCAAAGGTGTACTCTCAGTGGCAAGGGAACAATAAGAGAATAGCACCACCAAGGCTGGAGACGGAGCAATACTGGAAGAGCATATGGGAGAAGGATGCAACCCATAACGGCAATGCTCAGTGGCTAGAGGATCTGAGGGCAGACCACAGCGACCTCCCTGAACAGGGTCCAGTAACCATCACAGTGGCAGATATCCAAGAAAGGGTCTCCAGTATGAAGAGTTGGACAGCACCAGGGCCCGACATGGTTCACGCCTACTGGCTGAAGAAGCTGACTGCACTCCACGAGCGTCTGGCAGCACAAATGAACCAGCTACTAGTTAACGAAAGACACCCGGAATGGCTAACTGAAGGCCGGACGGTCCTGATCCCCAAGGACCCCAAGAAGGGACCGGTCCCCTCCAACTACCGACCAATAACCTGCCTCAGTACTACATGGAAGCTCCTGTCAGGCATCATATCGGCTAAGATGAACAGGCACATGGGTCAATACATGAGCGGGACACAGAAAGGAATTGGCAAGAATACCAGAGGTGCAAAACACCAGCTACTGGTAGACAGAACAATCAGCCGAGACTGCAAGACCAGACTGACCAACCTGTGCACTGCCTGGATTGATTACAAGAAGGCCTATGACTCAATGCCCCACAGCTGGATACTGGAATGCCTAGAATTGTACAAGATCAATGGGACCCTAAGAGCCTTCATCAGGAACTCAATGGGGATGTGGCGTACAACACTAGAGGCCAACTCCAAGCCCATAGCACAAGTTACCATCAAGTGCGGGATCTACCAAGGAGATGCTCTGTCCCCACTGCTGTTCTGCATAGGCCTGAACCCCCTCAGTGAGATCATTAACAAGACTGGCTACGGATACCGACTACGGAACGGAGCAGTTGTCAGCCACCTCCTGTACATGGATGACATCAAGCTGTATGCCAAGAGTGAACGAGACATCGATTCACTGATCCACACTACCAGGCTATACAGCAATGACATTGGAATGTCGTTCGGACTGGAGAAGTGTAGTCGGATGGTAACAAAGAGAGGGAAGGTAGTCAGAACTGAGGGGATTGAACTACCAGAAGGCAACATTGCAGACATAGAGGACAGTTACAAGTACCTGGGGATCCCGCAGGCAAATGGGAACCATGAAGAGGCCGCTAGAAAGGCTGCAACCACCAAGTACCTGCAGAGGGTCAGGCAAGTCCTGAGGAGTCAGCTGAATGGTAAGAACAAGATTCGGGCCATCAACACATACGCCCTGCCCGTGATCAGGTACCCTGCTGGGGTAATAAGCTGGCCAAAGGAGGAGATAGAAGCCACTGACATAAAGACAAGAAAGCTCCTTACCATGCATGGAGGGTTTCACCCCAAGTCCAGCACCCTGAGGCTGTACGCTAAGCGGAAGGAAGGGGGCCGGGGACTGGTGAGTGTCAGCACCACAGTCCAGGATGAGACAACGAACATCCAAGAATACATTGGGAAGATGGCCCCAACTGACCGAGTGCTCAGTGAATACCTCAGGCAGCAGAAACCCAAGAAACAGGAGGGAGACGAGGAACCATCATGGAAGGACAGGCCCCTGCACGGTATGTACCACCGGCAGATAGAGGAGGTGGCTGATATCCAGAAATCCTACCAGTGGCTGGACAAAGCTGGACTGAAAGACAGCACAGAGGCACTAATCATGGCAGCACAAGAACAAGCTCTGAGTACAAGATCCATAGAGGCTGGGGTCTATCACACCAGGCAAGACCCCAGGTGCAGGCTGTGTAAAGATGCCCCAGAGACAATCCAGCACATAACAGCAGGGTGCAAGATGCTAGCAGGCAAGGCATACATGGAACGCCATAACCAAGTGGCCGGCATAGTGTACAGGAACATCTGTGCCGAGTATAACCTAGAAGTCCCGAGGTCAAAATGGGAGATGCCCCCAAGGGTGGTGGAGAATGACCGAGCTAAGATCCTGTGGGACTTCCAGATACAGACGGACAAAATGGTGGTGGCTAACCAACCGGACATAGTGGTGGTAGACAAACAGAAGAAGACGGCCGTAGTGATCGATGTAGCGGTTCCGAATGACAGCAATATCAGGAAGAAGGAACACGAGAAGCTGGAGAAATACCAAGGGCTCAGAGAAGAGCTCGAGAGGATGTGGAGGGTGAAGGTAACGGTGGTCCCCGTGGTAATCGGAGCACTAGGTGCGGTGACTCCCAAGCTAGGCGAGTGGCTCCAGCAGATCCCGGGAAAAACATCGGAGATCTCTGTCCAGAAGAGCGCAGTCCTGGGAACAGCTAAGATACTGCGCAGGACCCTCAAGCTCCCAGGCCTCTGGTAGAGGACCCGAGCTTGAAGGATAAACCGCCCGCAGGGGCGTGCTGGGTGTTTTTATATATACACATACTTGAAATGTGCAATTCACTTGTATTTTTATTTTTTATTCCTATTTATTCTATTTATCCCATTTGTATATTTTATTTATATTTGTCTCTGTATTTATATATATGTGTGTGTGTGTGTGTGTGTGTATATATATATAACAGTTCTGTAACTGTAACTTTGGTCGTTGCTGTGCTTTTTTTGGAAGTCGAATTTCCCAGAGGAACCCACCCGAGGGATTAATAAAGTTCTATCTTATCTTATCTTATCTTATCTCTTATCTTATATATATATATATATATATATATATATATATATATATATATATATATATATATGTATATAAAACACCCAGCACGCCCCTGCGGGCGGTTTATCCTTCAAGCTCGGGTCCTCTACCAGAGGCCTGGGAGCTTGAGGGTCCTGCGCAGTATCTTAGCTGTTCCCAGGACTGCGCGCTTATGGACAGAGATCTCCGATGTTGTTCCCGGGATCTGCTGGAGCCACTCGCCTAGCTTGGGAGTCACCGCACCTAGTGCTCCGATTACCACGGGGACCACCGTTACCTTCACCCTCCACATCCTCTCGAGCTTTTCTCTGAGCCTTTGGTATTTCTCCAGCTTCTCGTGTTCCTTCTTCCTGATATTGCTGTCATTCGGAACCGCTACATCGATCACTACGGCCGTCTTCTTCTGTTTGTCTACCACCACTACGTCCGGTTGGTTAGCCACCACCATTTTGTCTGCAATGTTGCCTTCTGGTAGTTCAATCCCCTCAGTTCTGACTTTGACTACACTTCTCCAGTCCGAACGACATTCCAATGTCATTGCTGTATAGCCTGGTAGTGTGGATCAGTGAATCGATGTCTCGTTCACTCTTGGCATACAGCTTGATGTCATCCATGTACAGGAGGTGGCTGACAACTGCTCCGTTCCGTAGTCGGTATCCGTAGCCAGTCTTGTTAATGATCTCACTGAGGGGGTTCAGGCCTATGCAGAACAGCAGTGGGGACAGAGCATCTCCTTGGTAGATCCCGCACTTGATGGTGACTTGTGCTATGGGCTTGGAGTTGGCCTCTAGTGTTGTACGCCACATCCCCATTGAGTTTCTGATGAAGGCTCTTAGGGTCCTGTTGATCTTGTACAATTCTAAGTATTCCAGTATCCAGCTGTGGGGCATTGAGTCATAGGCCTTCTTATAATCAATCCAGGCAGTGCACAGGTTGGTCAGTCTGGTCTTGCAGTCTTGGCTGACTGTTCTGTCTACCAGTAGCTGGTGTTTTGCGCCTCTGGTATTCTTGCCAATCCCTTTCTGTGCCCCACTCATGTATTGACCCATGTGCCTGTTCATCTTAGCCGATATGATGCCTGACAGGAGCTTCCATGTAGTACTGTAGTTATTGGTCGGTAGTTGGATGGGACCGGTCCCTTCTAGGGGTCCTTGGGGATCAGGACCGTTCGACCTTCGGTTAGCCATTCCTGTCATGATCCTGGGTCCTTTCGACCCAGCATTTTGTGTTTTCTCTTCGTGAGTTTGGTTCTGTTCTTCCTCTGGTTAGTGTTTACTCTGTTCTGCCCGTGTGTTCCTGTATCTAGTCCGCGTTTCTTAGTTTGTGTCCTTTCATGTGCAAGTTCCTGTTTTATTGTGTAGGTCTGCGTCTTATGTGAGTATTTTCAGTTTGCCTCCCTAGTCTCGTCATGTTAATCACTCCCGGCTGTGTTTCCCACCTGTGTGTAATCTCCCTGTGTTTTCTGAGTGTATTTAAGTTGTGTTTTCTGTCTTAGTAGTGGCTGGTTTGTCTGTGTTGTTTCCCCTCGGTCTCCCTGCATCTCTCCGTATGTATTTCTCCGGACCTCCCTGCATCTTCGTTTCTGGTTTGTCTTATTAGTTTACCCAGTTTAGGTTTCTAGTTTCATGTTTTGCCACCCTTGCTGTTTGTATTGACCCACTATTATAAATAAAACACTCACCTGCACCAGAACTGCCGCCCTTTTGGTCCTTACTACAAATCCACACGGCTTGCCCCGCAAACCGTGACAATTCCGGGTGTCTCTAGTTAACTAGCAGCTGGTTCATTTGTGCTGCCAGACGCTCGTGGAGTGCAGTCAGCTTCTTCAGCCAGTAGGCGTGAACCATGTCTGGCCCTGGTGCTGTCCAACTCTTCATACTGGAGACCCTTTCTTGGATATCTGCCACTGTGATGGTTACTGGACCCTGTTCAGGGAGGTCGTTATGGTCTGCCCTCAGATCCACTAGCCACTGAGCATTGCCGTTATGGGTTGCGTCCTTCTCCCATATGCTCTTCCAGTATTGCTCCGTCTCCAGCCTTGGTGGTGCTGTTCTCTTATTATTGTTCCCTTGCCACTGAGAGTACACCTTTGCTGGTTCTGTGGAGAACAGCTGGTTTATTCTCCTGCCTTCTATCTCTCTGGTGTACCTCCTCAAGCGGCTGGCCAAGGCTGTGAGTCTTTGCTTGGCAGTTTCCAAGGCCTCAGGTATGGACAGCTTGCTGTATTTCTTAGGCACCTTATTTGTCGCACCTTTCTGCAACTCTGTTAGTTGGCTAACCTCCCTCCGTGCTACTTTGATCTTGCCCTCTAGCCTCCTTCTCCATGGAGGGTACTGCCCCTTGTGGCTGTTCAACTTGTAGCCAAGCATCTCACTGATCACTGCTGCCGTATTGTAGATCAGCTTGTTAGTGTCGGTAATCGTGGTTGTAGGTATTGCCCGTAGTGCTGCATTAACATCATCTAGCAGACCTTCTGAGGGTACTTCACGTAGTCTTGGTAACCGGCTACGGGGTATCCAGGTTTCAAGCTTGGCCATTATCCTATTTTTCAGGTCAGTTCCTCTCGCACTCAACGATCCTTCTCCTATCGCACTTGGGGCTATGTACCCAATCTCGGGTGGGGGTGATGATATCTCCCCCCTGACCTGGCGTCCTGACTCCTCCTTGCCGTAGCATTTGTGTTGTACCTCGTCAATCTCTAGCTGTGATAGCAGTCCCTTCTTTCGAATGTTGGAACACTGAGCTACTAGTTGTTTCGCCGTCATTGTGGATGTTGGGTATTGAAGAATCCATAGGTCCCTCATCCTATACATGTAGCCCCTTCCGCCAGGGTTACTTGCGTAGTAGCATTCCAACAACGCCCTGTTTTCGTCTCTTGCCCACCGATGCATTATCTTTAGAGAAAATCACTCAACCTTTTAGGTTTCTCTGTAACTCTGTAACTGAGAGGTGGGGCCTCAGACCCGTATACATTTGCATTCATTATAGTGCTGACCAGTGACTGTAGGAACACAGTCATTGCTTTGGAGAGTAGAAAAGCGATTTCCCGACCGGTAAATTGAGAGCTTCGCTTTTACACTCAGCTCCCTCTTCACCACGACGGACCGGTGCAGCGTCCGCATCACTGCAGCTGCAGCCCCAATCCGTCTGTCGATCTCCGGCTCCCTTCTCCCATCACTCGCGAACAAGACCCCGAGATACTTGAACTCCTCCACTTGGGGCAGGAACTTGTTATGCTGCAATAGACGTAGGCTGCCAGGTGATTCCCATGATGCACTGGGTGTTTCTTCTTCACTCATTATGTGTTAATAGACCTGTCTGCACTGAATCATACCTGTTATTAATCTCTGTCTTCCTTCTCTCACCCTAACCAATCACAGCAGATGGCCCCGCCCCTCCCTGAGCCTGGTTCTGTCGGAGGTTTCTTCCTGTTAAAAGGGAGTTTTTCCTTCCCACTGTTGCCAAAGTGCTTGCTCATAGGGGGTCATATGATTGTTGGGTTTTTCTCTGTATCTGTTATTGTAGGGTCTACCTTACAGCATAAAGCGCCTTGAGGCGACTGTTGTTGTGATTTGGTGCTTTATAAATAAAATTGAATTGAATTGTATATTTGTGTTGTTTTCCAGTTGTTATGTGCCAGTGTGTAAGTGAATTACACATAATTCCTTGTGTTTGTCTCTAGGTTGTCAGGCTGTCTAATCACAGAGGAAGGCTGCACTTCCTTGTCCTCTACTCTGAGGTCCCACCCCTCACACTTGAGAGAGCTAGACCTGAGCTACAATCATCCAGGAGATTCAGGAATTAAGCTTTTGTCTGCTGTACTGGAGGAGCCAAGCTGCCGACTGGACACTCTCAGGTGTGACCCACAGATGACATTCGTTCGTGCTAGACAGATAACCAGCTATAATATAGATGAAAATGAGCGTTGAACCCCCAGTTTGCTTCATCTATAAATAGATTGGTCAACACAAAGGAGTATTTTACACAAAGATTTGCCAAAATCAGATGCGCTACATTACCCAGAGTATTCACTCGTCTACCTTCACACACACACATAACAGCTTCAATTCTGTTGGAAAGGCTTCCCACAAGTGTGTTTGTGGGGATTTTTGACCATTTCTCTAGAAGTGCATTTGTTAAGTCAGACACTAGTGTTGGCTCATAGTCTCTGCTCTAATTACTCCCAAAGATGTTCTTTCAGGTTGAGGTCAAGACTCTGTGCAGGCCACGTCTTTGTGGACCTTGGTTTGTGCTCTGGTATTCAGTCATGTAGGAACTGAAAGGAGCCATGCCCAAACTACCTCTGTGATCAGCCTTAGCCTAAAAAATTTAGTGAGGTTTAATCACCAGAGAATGTGGCATAAAAAGAGGTGGAGCCAAAACTGTGCGCTATACAGGGAGTGCAGAATTATTAGGCAAGTTGTATTTTTGAGGAATAATTTTATTATTGAACAACAACCATGTTCTCAATGAACCCAAAAAACTCATTAATATCAAAGCTGAATGTTTGTGGAAGTAGTTTTTAGTTTGTTTTTAGTTTTAGCTATTTTAGGGGGATATCTGTGTGTGCAGGTGACTATTACTGTGCATAATTATTAGGCAACTTAACAAAAAACAAATATATACCCATTTCAATTATTTATTTTTACCAGTGAAACCAATATAACATCTCCACATTCACAAATATACATTTCTGACATTCAAAAACAAAACAAAAACAAATCAGCGACCAATATAGCCACCTTTCTTTGCAAGGACACTCAAAAGCCTGCCATCCATGGATCCTGTCAGTGTTTTGATCTGTTCACCATCAACATTGCGTGCAGCAGCAACCACAGCCTCCCAGACACTGTTCAGAGAGGTGTACTGTTTTCCCTCCTTGTAAATCTCACATTTGATGATGGACCACAGGTTCTCAATGGGGTTCAGATCAGGTGAACAAGGAGGCCATGTCATTAGTTTTTCTTCTTTTATACCCTTTCTTGCCAGCCACGCTGTGGAGTACTTGGACGCGTGTGATGGAGCATTGTCCTGCATGAAAATCATGTTTTTCTTGAAGGATGCAGACTTCTTCCTGTACCACTGCTTGAAGAAGGTGTCTTCCAGAAACTGGCAGTAGGACTGGGAGTTGAGCTTGACTCCATCCTCAACCCGAAAAGGCCCCACAAGCTCATCTTTGATGATACCAGCCCAAACCAGTACTCCACCTCCACCTTGCTGGCGTCTGAGTGGGACTGGAGCTCTCTGCCCTTTACCAATCCAGCCACGGGCCCATCCATCTGGCCCATCAAGACTCACTCTCATTTCATCAGTCCATAAAACCTTAGAAAAACCAGTCCTGAGATATTTCTTGGCCCAGTCTTGACGTTTCAGCTTGTGTGTCTTGTTCAGTGGTGGTCGTCTTTCAGCCTTTCTTACCTTGGCCATGTCTCTGAGTATTGCACACCTTGTGCTTTTGGGCACTCCAGTGATGTTGCAGCTCTGAAATATGGCCAAACTGGTGGCAAGTGGCATCTTGGCAGCTGCACGCTTGACTTTTCTCAGTTCATGGGCAGTTATTTTGCGCCTTGGTTTTTCCACACGCTTCTTGCGACCCTGTTGACTATTTTGAATGAAACGCTTGATTGTTCGATGATCACGCTTCAGAAGCTTTGCAATTTTGAGACTGCTGCATCCCTCTGCAAGATATCTCACTATTTTTGACTTTTCTGAGCCTGTCAAGTCCTTCTTTTGACCCATTTTGCCAAAGGAAAGGATGTTGCCTAATAATTCTGCACTCCCTGTAGTCAGTGGTAAAAGTGTTTTCTACTAAATTAGTTAGTAACTGCTTTTTCATACTTCATCACCAGTATTGAGACTAATGCATTATTAAGTAACGCGTTACAGTAACTACGTTATTATTGTGGTAACGAGCACTAAAAAATCAGAAACGCGTTAATCGTTACTGGGATTTAGATAGGCTCGTTAGTCGTTACTTCGTGCGGTGGCAATCGCGGAGCTTCCACAGATTCAGTAACATTAGCAAGTGGTGGAGGCCAGCAGGTGGATGAGGTAAAGGGGAGGCAGGAGGAGGAGGAGTGATGGCAAAGCAGCTGGTTAAACGTATTGCACTCAGACATTCTCATAGAGGCTAATCTGTAAGTGCTTCTCAGCCTGCACCTGCTCAACATTTGCATTCCCCACTCCATCATTTCCAGAAAAGGGAAGAGTGCTCGACAGCCTCTCCTGAGTGCTGACGTGCTAAAGCTGTTATTTGACATTAAGAAAAAGACTGCATGTCCCCAAGTGTTGCCTGTGGGAGTGGAAACAGTAGCAATATATTTTTTTTAGCTTCATGATGAGTTTTCTGAGTGTTTTTAATGATTTTGTTTCTTCATCCAGGCTGGAACATTGTGGAAAGCAGAGACTGAAACCCAGACTGAAGAAGTGTGAGTGTTTGTTCACTTTGATCATACTGGAAAAAAAAACTGTCAGTTCCTCCATCCATCTTCTTCTTCTTCTTCTGCGGTGTGATTGCAGCGGTCAGCAGCCTAAGCAGAGGAGTCCAGACACCACTTTCTACCTCCTAATCAGGCCCCATCTTATCTTAATGACCTTGTAGTACCATATCACCCTATTAGAGCACTTCGCTCTCGCTCTGCAGGCCTACTTGTTGTTCCTAGAGTATTTAAAAGTAGAATGGGAGGCAGAGCCTTCAGTTTTCAGGCCCCTCTTCTGTGGAACCAGCTTCCAGTTTGGATTCAGGAGACAGACACTATCTCTACTTTCAAGATTAGGCTTCAAACTTTCCTTTTTGGTAAAGCATATAGTTAGGGCTGGACCAGGTGACCCTGAATCCTCCCTTAGTTATGCTGCAATAGATGTAGGCTGCCGGGGATTCCCATGATGCACTGGGTGTTTCTTCTTCACTCACTATGTGTTAACAGACCTCTCTGCATTGAATCATATCTGTTATTAATCTCTGTCTCTCTTCCACAGCATGTCTTTATCCTGTCTTCCTTCTCTCACCCCAACCAATCACAGCAGATGGCCCCGCCCCTCCCCGAGCCTGGTTCTGTCGGAGGTTTCTTCCTGTTAAAAGGGAGTTTTTCCTCCCCACTGTCATCAAAGTGCTTGCTCATAGGGGGTCATATGACTGTTGGGTTTTACTCTGTATCTATTATCGTAGGCTCTACTGTACAATATAAAGCGCCTTGAGGCGACTGCTGTTGTGATTTGGTGCTGTATAAAAAATTGAATTGAATCCAGTAGTAACACTTTGGATTTAGGAGGAACGATTTTAATCCTTTTTGTAGAACGCTGGACCAAATCTCTGTCCTCTGTGTTTAGGAGCCATTCAGTCCCTGTGCTACACACCCGAGCTTGGTGTGCATCACTGGAAATGAGTCGGACTCATTTTCACTGGGATTCTGTCCATTGACACCGATGCTGTTCATAATTTTCTGTTAACTGCACGGTCAGGTGGTGGCCCCCAGCTCAAACTGGAGTGGTTCACAGCTGAGTGTGAAGTGGCAAACATACAGATGAGCTGCTGCTCCAGGTTTCACTTGAAGTCTGCTCTACAACCAAATTAATCCAAGTCTGTAGGTGTCCAACAAAACAAAACCACAAATTCAATTTCAATAAAACTTGAAGTTTACCTTAAATTAAATTAAACATTCATTGTCAGGTGAATGGTGGCACAGGAGGCTGTACCTGCGTGAGCTCTGCTTCACCTTCATAACTCCAGCGGCTGAGCTGGAACCTTTTGTTTGTTGTTTTTTGACAAACTCCTAAAATAAACGGAGCTTTCATTGATCATTTATTTCAAGCACATGCGTACATATATACAAGATAGAGCATATATAAAGGAAGGAAAATATTGTCTTCTAGTACATCAGGTGCTCGAAAAGGAGTGGGAAAAGTAATACTCTACACATATTCATAGCTCAGTCATGTAGTTGTGCAGCTTCTTCCTGAGTGTATGTAATGTTTTATACCAGTGATAACTGTTCAAATCATATTAGACGTACACAGAAAACACCTCTTGTAGCTTAATGCTGTTCTCATCCCTGTACAGACTGAAAACCATATCTTTATACATTGATTTAATGTATTATAGTGTAATGTATTGTACTGATTTTATTGCATCTTTTCCATTAGTACCTACGACTCAGTACTTTTGGTCGGCGGGGTTCCAAACGAGCCGAGCAGGTACTAAAATGTGAAATCATTAGACTCTGTGCCACTGATTGGCTGGTCAATAATGTCACTCAATGACTCATGAGAGCGTCTCGTTCACGGAAATAAAACCACAATATCTGAAACCTGACAACAAGGGAAATGGCCCCAAAAACAATGCTGTGATCAACGAGTCTGACGAAAGCCACAGCCTGAGCTTTGACGTCTACCTTTGTTGTAGCGTTCGTGTCGCAAAATAATTACGTCACGGGACGCGCAGACACATCGCTATGACAACAAGCACTTACACTGGGTTGTAATGGAAACCCATGTGTGTTTCGAAGGCAAAAAAAGAAGAACTTTATAATAAATTTGTTAGTTATCTTAGCTAAATTTTATTTCCACAAATGCAAATACAGTAACCAAAAGCCTCATTTTAAACACTACTATAATGATAATCTTACATAAAAATTGATCGGTGGATCACTTAATAAAAAGGCTATAAAAACAATTACTATTTGCACTAATTACAAATTATTTGAATGAATGTAACTTTTTATGTTGCACCCCCTGGATATGTTAATTATGTTCCATACTGTATGCACTGTCTGTATACTGATGCTCAATAAAGTTTTTGGGAAAAAAGGGGAAAACAATTCATCGACTGTGCCTTTTAAATCAAAAGCTGGTGTGTCTTCAGGTAACTGTCAGTTTGACTGAAGATCCAAACGGATTCGCCGGTCAGGTTTTACCTGGTGAACAGTCTCTGCATAAAGCAGCAGGTGAAGCTACCAAGTGACAGATAATAAACTACTGCTGTGTTTTTTCTCTATCAGATTTCTGTGAGCTCACACTGGACACAAACACGGTGAACAGGAATGTCGTGGTGTATTACAACACGGTGATGAAAGGGCTGAGGTGGAAGCAACCATACCGTGATCATCCAGAGAGGTTTGACTGCTGTCAGCTGCTGTGCACAAATGGTCTAACTGGTCGCTGTTACTGGGAGGTCGAGTGGAGAGGAGGGGGTTATGTAGCAGTGAGTTACAAAGGAATCCGAAGGAGAGGAAAGGGTGCCGAATGCTGGTTTGGATGGAATAACCAGTCGTGGAGTATCTTCTGCTCTCCTGTTGATGGTTACTCTGTCTGGCACGACAGGAGAAGAACTGTGCTCTCCTCAGTCCCCTTCTCCTTCATCTTTAACAGAGTAGCAGTATACTTGGACTGGCCTGCAGGCACTCTGTCCTTCTACAAAGTAACCTCTGACTCACTGTTCCACCTCCACACCTTCACCACCACATTCACCGAGCCGGTGTATCCTGGATTTGGGTTCTGGCTTGCCGGTTCCACAGTGTCTCTGTGTTAACTGTGGAATAAAATCTCCTCGTTTCCCCAAACCGGAGATGTTTGACCTGTGGCTGCTGTATAGGCAGATTTCCACGAGCAGTTTGCACATGTTTGTATCACATGTGTTTTACATAGAGTGATGTGAGCAGCCAAACAGGTACACGCATGCCTTTAGACCAGGGGTGGGCAATCTCAGTCCACGAGGGCCAGTGTCCCTGCAGGTTTTAGATGTGTCCTCGAACCAACACAGCTGATTTAAATGGCTAAATTAGCTCCTCAACATGTCCTGAAGTTCTCCAGAGGCCTGGTAACGAACTAATCATGTGATTCAGGTGTGTTGACCCAGGGTGAGATCTAAAACCTGCAGGGACACCGGCCCTCGTGGACTGAGATTGCCCACCCCTGCTTTAGACAGTGATTGAAACCAGAGTACAGACAGAACGCCCCCTGGTGTCAGACTACATTTTCTATTTGTATTTACTTCAGGGGTAACCCTAACACCTGGTGACCAAACCTGCTTTTTAAGAATATATATTTTAAACTTGTCAGATCCTTTTGGTGGTTAACCTTGAAGGTTTTGTATGAAAGCCAAAAGCAGCACATACGATCTGTAAAAAACAACAACAACAAAATCAATGTAAAGCTAGTTACTTTATCCTTATTAAACACATCGAGCTATGTCTACCATGATATGAATCTAAATATATTTTTCAAATAAATACAAGTTATTTTATATATAAAATTGTGTTTTTTGAGTTTTTCATTGAATAATAAAGATCTTAATGAAGTTCCTGTTGTTGAAGATAAACTGAACATTTAAATAGATTTTATTATATCTTAGAATTCAAAGAACAAAGACACATTTTGGGTGATAATCAGATTTTAGATAAAGTTCCATTAAAGACGATGTGCCAAGCTTTAGCTTGAATTTGAATATGTTCACATCCGTGTTGATTTGTCTTCATCTCTTTCTGAAAGTTTTTCCATCAGTTTGGTCCTAAGCAGTGAAACATAATCAGCTACTGAAGAGGAAACAGCTTTTTGTCCTGACACTCTTTACTGAGGAAGTGTGGCTGGTGAGCGACGATCATGCTTTTCTCCTTCAGCAGCTGCATCATCTGTTCCTGCTCGACCTGCTGATTTAGAAAGTGTCTCACCTGTTTCTTCACCAGAGCTACTTTAGTTAGTATTAAACCCGATTCTTTTATCCCCAGTACTGGACAGAGAAAACCCGACTCAGTGTGGTCAAAGCTCAAAGAATCATCTTTATTCTACATTTCCGGAAAAGGAGAGCTGCAGACACTAGCAAGCATCCACAGGTCTAAAGCATTACAAGCTGAATGGGCGTAATATAGTTCTGTTATACGTCACACATAGTCACACATAGTTTCGATCAAAACGACTCTGCCTAGTTTCACTTTTCTGTCTGCATCGCTTCCTGTTCTCTGCACAAAGCAGAGCTTCCTGTCTTAGACAGTACTCTGTGACCTTTCACACACCTTATAACTCAAAGTGGCGTTTTGTACACTGGCCTCTATAAAACAATATAAACAGAAAATAAGCACTATTTATTTCGTAACATTAGTTGACTCAATGAAACCATCCTCCTGCTCTCTGGTCGATTCTCAGAATGTTGTCATCCACCCACTTAAAGAAAACCCCAGCTTGACCTTTCTCTTCATGGGAATTACAGACCAATGTCAAAATTGTGATTTATTGCTAACATGTTAGAAAAGGTTGTAGCTATGCAGGTTACAGCTGTCCTGGATAAACACAGTGTACTTGACAAACCTCAGTCTGGTTTTCATGGAGCTCATTCTACTGAAACTGCACTTCTTGAAGCATCCAGTGACATTTAGTTGCAAAGCGTTGCAGGAGAGTGTTGGGTTCTGAGTGCAGTACAGACACAGGTCCTTGCACTCTTCTCTCAGCTATGGTGTGCCTAAAGGTCCTGTACTGGGGCCCTTATTGTTTCCATTATACCTTCTCCCACTACATTTTAATTAGCTTTAAGGGTATTTCTGTGAAGGTTTTCAGTCATCCAGGTCATCATGATCTAAGGAGCTTGGAAAGAAAAGCGTCTGGACTTCTTTAAGTTGCTTGAAGACGTTTAGCGTACACCCCCATATGGAAAAGAAATCGTAAAAACTTATATGTGATTACTCATGAAAGTGGCCACTTTCTCATTACTTTCATATATTGTTTTAGTAAGTATCCAAAACATACAAGTTTCATTATATAATTTTTCAAGGGAGCTTATATCTGTTTTCACTCTTACAGTAAATGCTTTTCATACAAGTTTCACACAAGACAGATACAAACTTTATAAGATTTATATATATCTTTTCCATATGGGCCACATTGAACAGTGCAGCGAGGAATGCCCAGACCTCTACATTGGAGAGACCAAACAGCCACTTCACAAGCGCATGGCACAACACAGAAGAGCCACCTCCACAGGACAAGACTCAGCAGTCCATCTGCATCTAAAGGTCAAAGGTCACTCTTTGAGGATGCCAATGTTCACATTTTGGACAGAGAGGACAGATGGTTTGAAAGAGGAGTGAAAGAAGCATCTATGTCCACTGTGAGCGACCATCTTTGAACAGAGGCGGGGTTTATGACACCAACTCTCTGCCATCTATAATCCAGTTTTGAGATCCTCCCCAGACGCCTTAACGCCCACTCACATCCTGGGCCATCTGACCTCAGGACATCACATGATAAGGTGGGGCCAGGTTTCACAACGAGCTCACCCGAAACTCTGGCTGATTGGGACCCACACCCAGTTTCACACCTTGGCTCAGGTGATTAGGTGGAGGATCATCAGGAGGTCTTCATAAAAAGGTGGATGGCTGAGCTGAGTGAAGCTGACCCCCCACCCATTTGAAACGTAAAGACAAATAGGCGGAGCGGTTAGTGCTACGTTTGTGCAGGTAAAATGAGCGTTTGTGCTGCTACGGTTTTTGAGATATTAAACATTATCTTATAGGTCTTTCAAAGGTCACCATCCCCCCAGAGCGCTCCAAAACGGGCCAAAATGGTCGACTTTTTCAGTGCTACGTTTGTGCAGGTTTGTGCAGGTACAATGAGCGTTTGTGCTGCTATGATATGAGATATTCTGTTATGGTGTTACTGCTGAAAAATGTCTTTTTCAAATGACCTTTTGCTTTGTGTGTTCACTTGTTCAATAAAGCTTTGTTAATAAACAACGACTCTTATTGTATTTAATCAGCTAAATTTGTAATGAGTGTAGTTTTTTTAACTTCAATTTCTTTACTTCAATCACTTTTCATTCATAAAACCATGATGCAAATGCTTGAGGGTTTTTTTTAGAGTGGATTAAAAAAACTTTATTGAAAACTACATTTGAACATTTTACACTCCCGTGAACAGTTTTTGAGCAGCTGCGCGCTCCCGCGGACGGTAATCACTTTCTGCCCGACGATCACTTTCTAGCACAAAACTGGAGCTCAGGGGGAAAAACAATCGCATGAGTGCTGCTGTTTGACTGAGGAAGAACAAAGTAGTCATGGTAAGCCAATCACATGACCACTTTAAGATGACAAAGCAACAAGGTGACATATACCAGTTTATAAATTGTGTTGATAGGCCACGTAAGACCAGCAAGCACTCTCTGCTTATGAGCAAAAAAAAAAAAGTCAAAAATAAAACAACCATTTTGTGTTGGTGGAAAAATGCACCATGTCGACCAATCAAAAAGGTTATATGGCAACATGACATTTGATTGTTTAGGAAGAGGGAGAAGTTTTAGGAGTGACGGCGAGAGAGAAAGAGAGCGAGAGCTGTCACAATGTGGCTGTGTGCAGCCAGGATGAGGCAGGAATGAAATCAAAATTCACAGCTTTATTGCTGGAGAGCAAAACCATACAAACTAAACTGGGAAACTATAAACTAGTACACAGAGAAACACACGGCCATGAATGAGCAGTGTTGGGGAGTAACGGAATACATGTACCGCCGTTACGTATTTAAAATACAAAATATGAGTAACTGTATTCCGTTACAGTTACCGTTTAAAAAGGTGGTATTCAGAATACAGTTACTTTGTTGAAATAAATGGATTACACTGCGGTACTTCCCTGTTTCATGTTGTCGCGGGTCAGGACTGTTTGGGTTTGTTTGACAGCTACGTGCTGTTGTTCCAGGCGGCAGCGTTACGGTTGCCATGGTTACAGGGCGACGCTCTCTCTCTCTCTCTGCGACTGTGTGTTTCCTGGGTGAGAGAGCGCCTTTTCGTTGTTGTTGTTGTTGTGCTAAGCTAACAGGCAGAATGCTACAAGCATAGCTCTAAAGAATGTAGCATCATGTTCAGTGTAGTCCGTGTTGCAGGGAGAATGGACTGCCATACACGTTATGTGTCTGTGAGCGCGAGGAGGGAGAAAAAGGTACGAGCTGTCGTCGAGGAAAAACGGGAGCTGGAAGCATGTAAATATAATAATAACCACTGCAGCCAAGAAGAGAGCCTGACGAGCCCAGTTGTAAGTAAGCTATTAAGACTCGACTGTACACCGTGTTCGTGTTTTCCTCCGAAAACAACAAGTTCCGTTGGAGCAGCCTTTCAACGCCTCTCTCTGTCTGTCGCAAGAAAAGTTGACCCACACAACAAAGTAGAGCTATTTTTCGGCTACGAGCCGACAGGGACCCCGCCGTATTATGCTGGGCTTACACTGTGCGATTTTTTTCAGTCGCGCGATTCAGCTCCTGCTCAAACTGTACGATTGACTCGCAGGGGTTAGAAGTTCATAGGTCACGATGCAGGTCTCACACTATACCGCCCGATGCTCTGATGCGACCTGAGTGCTCACACTGTGCGTCCATAAAAATGAAGGTTATAACAGAAATTCTGTCGCTCTCCCTCTCCGTCTTTCACTCACACAGACACACCACCACCATCAACTTTGCTAAATTGCTAATGAAAAACATTGGTCAGGCAGCTGTGATTGAGCAGCAGTGTAAATCCAACTATTTTCACGGTTGTTGTGGTCGTGATAATTTTGTGAGGCCACATCGAAAGGGCTCGGATGGTTCTACAGGTTGTGCCTCCATCGCTTGTGTCCAGATCACACGCTGCACTGCCGTGCTACGCCGTCTTTTTCACTGAAATTTGTGTTTGCGCGTGCGCAGTGTGGCAAACTGCGGTGACACCCTCACGACCAAGCGATTGATGATCGGGAGCTGGTCGTGAGGTGTCAATCGCTTCTCGTTACCCCACGTATACTACACGATGCACGACGCACGATGAAGGCCAAAATCGGGCCGATCGCCAAAACGATCGCACGACTCAAAAATCGGCTCAAAATGGGCCAAAAATCGCACAGTGTGAGCCCAGCATTAGTCAGAGGTCCCTTTACTACAGTTCGGAGTCGCGGACCTTCAGTAATAGTAATAAATCACACAGCAACAGTACATTCACGTTGTTGTAAAAAGCATGATAATATTGTAGCGGGTCAGGGCTGTTCGGGGTTCTGCTTGTACAGTTATGTTTTGTGTATGTTGCCATGGTGACGGGTGACGCCCTCTCGCTGCGACGGTGTGTCCTTCCGGGGTCAGAGGGCGCCCTATGTGTGTTGTGGTTGCCGCGCTGAGCAGTTAGCTAGCGGCAGTGTGTTCTTCTGCAAATGTAATAAACGGCTGTGCTCCCTGGCTAGCTCACGGGAAGCAAGACCAAACGATACCTCCGTCTCCTCCTTGTCTGAACTCGCCACAATATATTAAGTAATCCAAAGTATTCAGAATACGTTACTGTCATTGAGTAATGTAACGGAATAGGTTACAGAATACATTTTGGGGCATGTATTCTGTATTCTGTAATGGAATACATTTTAAAAGTAACCTTCCCAACACTGTGAATGAGGGAGATGCGGACATAAATACGCAGAAGGATAACGAGGGACGTGGGAGCACACAGGGAACACAGCTGATACAGATAATCATAACGAGACAGGGCAGGAGCAAACACGTACACTGATGGGAGACTATCAAAGTAACACAGGAAGTACACAGACCCAGGGCTGGACTGGGACAAAAAATCGGCCCGGGCATTTTGACTAGAGACCGGCCCACCAAAAATGTGACGTCATTCAGGGGTAAAACCGCAAAGGATTCTGGGAACTTGTGGCAAGAGGTACTAGCGCATGCAGGCTTTCAATTGAACTCAGTCACACAGCGATAAAAAGAAACACAAAAAATGGCAACAAGCTGTTGTATTCTTAACTGCAATAGCCGGTATTTGCCAAAAACAGATTGCTCGTATTTAAATTGCTATGAGTAACTTGTTGGGCTATAATATGTGAAACATATGTCAAATGCATCCCTGATGGATGACATAAAGTCATCTCTCCATCTCTCTCTGCTGCTCTTCTGTCTCCTCTGTCACAGACTTCTCCACTTTTGATGATAAATCAGCTGGTGCAACATGTAAGGATTGGCACAATTTGTTAAGATTTTGAGGAGTTTGAGAAACTAACCTTAAGCATAAAATAAAATTTACTATCAGTAACTTCATAGCACCCGCCCAGCAGTATTTAAACTCCGTCATGCTAGCTAGTAGCAGTACCAGTTATTCTAAGCGACTGTAAAAAGTCAGCACAACGAAAACAAACTACAACTAAACTTGGTTTATATCTGACACAGATAGACAGCAGGTCATAACTTCTTACCTGAAGTTCAGTTCCTCTGCCACTATGACCGGTGGCTGCCTCGGGTCTCTCCTCCTCTTGCCTCCCCTTTCCCTTATCCACCTGCTGGCCTCCACCACTTGCTGATGTTGCTAAATCTGTGGAAGCTATGCCATAGCTACCGCCAAACAATTCAGTTATTTTTACACATCTGGCAGCGTCTGCCTGAAGGGCTCGTTTCTTTTTGGCCCTAATTTTTTCTGCACCTCCTTTCCTTTTTTTGTTCTCCATTTTCTTTAGTTCGTCTATAAGATTGCTAAACAAGGGGGAGGGTGCATCCGACCTCCTCGGCTGTAATTGGTCCAGCCCAGAGTCGATCATGACCAATTGGCCAATCCAACACCTTTCATTATTTATACCCTTCCAAAAAAAAAAAAAATCGATCGGCCCATAAAAACAAAAAATCGCCAGCGGCCCACCGGGCAAATGCCCGGTATGCCCGATGGCCAGTCCAGCTATGCACAGACCGGAGGGGGAGAGAACAGACAGGCATGCAATAAAACACAAGGAGGGAAAACAAGGCATAAGAACTCACAGATACACTGAGTGAGACACGGGGTAAAGACACGAAGGGAAACCTAATAAACGACATCTAAACAGAATAACCTAGGGACCTTTAGAATAAACAGTGGACCTAAAACATAATACGTCAAATGACAAAAATACAGGAAAACACAAAGCACCGGGTAGAAGTCCCGGGACCATGACAAGAGCGAGTTTTGAGATGTGATATATATATATATATATATATATATATATATATATATATATATATATATATATATATGCTGTTCCTAGAGTATTTAAAAGTAGAATGGGAGGCAGAGCCTTCAGTTTTCAGGCCCCTCTTCTGTGGAACCAGCTTCCAGTTTGAATTCGGGAGACAGACATCATCTCTACTTTCAAGATTAGGCTTCAAACTGCAATAGCCCTATCATTGGTTATTGTTAATCTCTGGCTCTCTTCCACAGCATGTCTTTGTCCTGTCTTCCTTCCCTCACCGCAACTGGTCGTAGCAGGTGGTCGTCAAACCTGGTTCTGCTGGAGGATTCTCACTGTTAAGAGGAAAATTTTCTTTCCCACTGTTTCCAAAGTGCTTACTCATATGATAGTTGGGTTTTTCTCTGTATGTATTATTGAAGGGTCTACCTTACAATATAAAACACCTTGAGGCAACTCGTTTGATTTGGTGCTATATAAATAAAATTGAAATAAACTGAACAAAATGTTGTAGAGAAGAAAACATTGGAGCAATGATCATTTTATTGCTGAATCACACAGGAAATGAAATTTATTGTCAACAAATTCTGTCACTGGTTGTAAAATGAATGGAAACAGATAAATATGATACAAAGCATTTGCATTATGGTAATATAGACCTATGCAAAGGACATAAGCTAGAGAACAGATTACTTTGTAAAACTCACTTCAAGCTTCCTGCCTCCATACAACCATCTTTAGTACAACTAACATTGTAGAAATTATTCCTTTTCCATTTGTTAATAATGGTCAGTCTAAAGTGTTACTCACAGTCAATGTGTGGAATCTTCTGGTCTAAAGTAAAATTATTGGTGAGGTTTGGAAAAAGATTTTTTAAAGGATTTTTTAATGTAAAGTATTTGCCTGAATAAATCTGTGTCATTGTTTCTGCAAGTTTTCGTCCTAAAGTGAACACAGAGACACAGAGGAAGATCTAAATAGCCTAAATCCAGGATAAAGAGTCTCAGTGAATGTGGTGCTGAAGGTGTGGAGATGGATCAAGGAGTTTGAGGAGACTCTGTAGAAGGACAGAGTCCCAGCAGGACAGTCTACATACACTGCTACTCTGTTTGAGGTGGAGGAGGTGGATGAGGTGGAGGAGGCGGAAGAGGAGACGAAGGAGGAGGAAGAGGTAGAGAGGTCTGTTCTAGTGTTATTGTGCCAAGCAAAGTAACCATCTTCAGAGCATCTCAGACTCCACGACTGATTATTCCATCCAAACCAGCAGCCTTTGCTGGCTCCTGTCCTTCTGATTCCTCTGTAACTCACTGCTATGTAAACCCAACCTTCCCACTCAACCTCCCAGTAACAGCGACCAGTCAGCCCATTTCTACACAGAATCTGTTTCCAGTCATCAAACCTCTCTGGGTGATCAGGATATGGCTGCTCATCATCCACAAATGCCACTTTAGTGTTGTTGTCGAACAAGATGAGGTTTCTGTTTGCTGTGTTTGGGTCCAGTGTGAGTTCACAGGAATCTAAGAGAGAGAAGAATCCTTTATTATTTGACACGGTGCAATCAGTGCTCCATCTATAAAACCACAATTTTACCTGATATAAATTTGGCAACAATAAAGTTTGGCTATTTGCTTTTGTCCAGTACTCTGTAGAAATACTGACTTGATCACTTCTACATTCATATATTTCTTGATGCATGTTCAATCATCCAGGTACGTAAATCCCAAAAAGTTGATTCTGTTCATCTGGACGTTTTCAGTGGGAGAAACTTTCGTCATCATCCAGGTGACTTCTTCAGTGTCAGCTGGCTGCAGGTTTCCCCAATCATATAAACAGTACATTTACTGAAACTATCAACAACCACTGATCAATGTCCATGAGAGTTGGGGGATGGCTGCAATCACAGCATTGTAAGATGGTGAAAGACAAGGGAAAGACCATCTCTGAATCGAGGAGGGGGCCTAAGGATACATCTTTTACCATCATACAATGCTGTGATTGCAGTCTTTGATCAATGGTCATGACAATCATCGAGCTAGTGGGTAACAGACGTCTCCGAAAACGTCGGAGCGCTTTTGAAAATATGTGGTGTCCTGATAAACTGAGCAGATATTTGAGGTTTACACAGCTACATTCTCGCCTGAAAATATGTTAAACGTTTATTTTGTGACCCAGAAAGAATAATAAGAGTAATATTAAAACTAACTAGCTGCCGCCATTGTTGGAAACTGAGCTGGGCCGCACTATGAATTCTGGGACACAGCTTCTTCTTCTTCGGGGTTTAACGGCAGCTGGCATCCTTGTACATGCAGTGCTGCCATCTTCTGTTTCAGTCCGTTATTACACTCTTAAATCCTGCTACTTATTCCTGCGTCTTTTGTGATCTTACAAAGCTTCAAACGACGCGTCGACTATTAATGATTTTGATAGTCGACGTAATCGTGACTAGTCGACTAATCGTGGCAGCCCTACTGCACATAAGATAACAAATAATAATAGGGTAAAACAGACAATATAAAACAGGCAGAAATTCAACCAAAAACAGTTTTGAAACGGTGAGTTTTGAGTTGTTTTAAAAACAGCTACTGAGTCCACAGTTCTTGATGTATGAGGGAGAGAGTTCCACAGTCTCGGGGCCACAGTGGCAAAAGCTCTGTCACCCTAAGTTCTCATCTTAGTCTGTTTTATAGCAAGTAAGCCCTGATCAGATGACCTCCGGGACCTGCTGGGGACATCGGGCTGTAGCAGATCGGAGATGTAGGCTGGTGCCAGTCCATGCAAGGCTCTAAATGTCAAGACCAGGATCTTAAAATGTACTCTAAATTCAACAGGAAGCCAGTGTAGCTGAAATAGCAATGGTGTCACATGTGAAGCCGGACTGAAACTTATCACAAATGTTATGTTTGTCCAGAGCCGCTATAAGTTGCTTAGCCGCAACCTTTTCTAGAAGCTTAGCAATTAACGGTAATTTAGAGATAGGTCTGTAGCTGCTGGAAACAGAGGCGTCTAGCTGAGGGTTTTTTAAAGTGGGAGAATAGCAGCATTTTTAAAATAAACCGGAACTATACCAGATGCAGTAAACACACTCACACTTTCTCAGGCCAGGTTTTAGTCTCTGCTGCCCACCATGTTCCAGCCTTGGAGAGGAAGAAAAAGGAAGAAAAAAATTCTTTCCACTTACACGTCTGCCATTATTAACAGAAGGAAATGTACATCTAGATTTTTTTAGTTTGCGTTGCAACTAGAACATACTCTGAAACACTTCCCCTGTTTGTCAATACGCCACAGAAACTGTTTCTGTGCTCATGTCTTCTCTTCATACCTGAGAGTGTCTAGTCTCCAGTCTGAGTCCTCCACTCCAGCGGAGAACAGCTTTACTGATGAGTCGTCCAGAACATTGTAGCTCAGGTCCAGTTCTTGCAAATGGAAGTGGTTGGATTTTAGAGCTGAAGCTAAATAAGTACAGCCTTCCTCTGTGACGATACAGCCGGACAGCCTGGGTCAAATAGCACATAGAACGATAGACAACAAATAGCCAAAACACTTAAAAATGACTTGCTTTGGTCTGCCATTGTTTTACACTGTTTTATGCTGTATGCTGAAATTAGCTCATTGCTAACATTTTTAATATATCAAATTACCATTTATTATTGAGACTGATATTGATTTAATCGAAAACACATGTTAGGGCATGTTAGCAAACACAAGTAAATTTCTGCAATGGCTTGCCACATCAATCCCTATACAACCGTTGCAAGAGCTTGGTTCGCATTGCTGGCAATAAGTCGGACTCGTTCCCGGTGGGTGATGGGCTCCGCCAGGGCTGCCCTTTGTCTCCGGTTCTGTTCATAATTTTTATGGACAGGATTTCTAGGCGCAGCCAAGTGGCGGAGGGCTTTCGCTTTGGTGGCCTCAGAATCTCATCTCTGATTTTTGCAGATGATGTGGTTCTGTTGGCTTCATCGGGTGAGGGCCTCCAGCTCGCACTGGAACGGTTCGCAGCCGAGTGTGAAGCAGCGGGAATGAGGATCAGCACCTCCAAATCTGAGGCCATGGTTCTCAGCCGGAAAAGGGTGGAGTGCCCACTCCGGGTCAGGGATGAGTTCCTGCCCCAAGTGGAGGAGTTCAAGTATCTCGGGGTCTTGTTCGCGAGTGATGGGAGAAGGGAGCCGGAGATCGACAGACGGATTGGGGCTGCAGCTGCAGCAATGCAGACGCTGCACCGGTCCGTCGTGGTGAAGAGGGAGCTGAGTGTAAAAGCGAAGCTCTCAATTTACCGGTCGATCTACGTCCCTACCCTCACCTATGGCCACGAGCTGTGGGTAGTGACCGAAAGAACGAGATCGCGGATACAAGCGGCAGAAATGAGCTTCCTCCGAAGGGTGGCTGGCCTCTCCCTTAGAGATAGGGTGAGAAGTTCGGCCATCCGGGAGGGGCTCAGAGTAGAGCAGCTGCTGCTCCACATCGAAAGGAGCCAGCTGAGGTGGTTCGGGCATCTGACAAGGATGCCCCCTGGGCCCCTCCTGGGTGAGGTGTTCCAGGCATGTCCCACCGGGAGGAGGCCCCGGGGCAGACCCAGGACACGCTGGAGAGATTATATCTCTCAGCTGGCCTGGGAACGCCTTGGTATTCCCCCGGATAAGCTGGAGGAGGTGGCTGGGGAGAGGGAGGTCTGGGCCTCTCTGCTTAGGCTGCTGCCCCCGCGACCCGGCCTCGGATAAAGCGGATGAAGATGGATGGATGGATGGATGGCTTGCCACATCGAGCAAAACAGCAAGGAAAAGGGTGCTCAACCAAAGCCAGAGAGAAGTGTAGTATGCTAGTATTACTTTAGTATGCTTTTATGTGGACTTGTTTACTTAAAAAACAAACAACAACAAAAAAAAACAAAGAAAAAAACCAGTCTGTAATAATGAGGTGCTCAACTGAATCAAAATTCTTGTTATTTTAAGATACAGTCTTACATCATATAAGAATTATCATTAAAGAGACATTAATTGCTATTAGTGTAGGGTATTTACTAGGGCTGCACGATTAATCGTTAGAAAATCGCGATCTCGATTCATACTTATGTGCGATCTCATTTCCAAATGACAACGATTTAAAAAAAAAAAAAGACGACGACGGTTGTACCGCATTTTGATCCGGGACGTAATCTGCATGAAAACAAGCGCTCACTCTTCCTGCTCAACAAATGACAAGGGCGGAGCCTTATACCACGTGATACAGAAGCTGTGCCGTGTGATGCTAAAATTAGCAGGAAAAAACAACAGAGAGCACGTCAGGGATGACGAGAAAGTGACAGGAGAAAATCCGTCCCGGTCAACCACCCAAACATCAATAACGGGAACCTTATACAGCACCTCCCCTGTCGACCTCCCGCAGGCACAAAGAAATTACGGAGGCTATCACTTATCACCTGACCAAAGATATGGCTCCCATCAACACTGTGCAAAACGAGGGATTTAGGAAAATGATCAACACCCTAGACAAACGCTACACAGTGCCGTCCCGCAACTACTTTTCTATCGTTGCACTACCTGCTCTATACACGCAGCGTCGAGCAACGGTGGAGACGGAATTTCAAGCAGTACAACATTTTACGGCAACAACAAAACGTGAGACATTTGTTATTTTTATGTTTATTTATTGTTTTTATGTTCAGTCTCAACTGTTACGAAGTTGATGTGCAGTTAATAAGTGCAATAAATATTTATACTGGAAAAGAAAATCGTGAGGGAATCGTGATCTGAATTCTAAGCCAAAAAATCGTGATTCTCATTTTATGCAAAATCGTGCAGCCCTAGTATTTACCTTTTAGTTTAAAGAATGGTCAAGTGTTTTTATTATAGAAATAAAATTGAATTAACTGTATGTAAAGCAACATTTAATACAGACCTGAGAATTTCCAGTCTACACTGTAGACTTGCCAGTCCGGCAGAAAGGAGTTTAACTCCTGAATCTTCTAGGTCATTGTTACTCAGGTCCAACTCTCTCAGATTAGATGACGGTGAGCTGACAACTGAGGACAGAGCTTCACAGCTTCTTTTTGACAGATTACAGCCACTCAACCTGGAGGAGAGTTAGTGATAAATTGACCTGTACATCAAATACAATCAGATCCATATTGTCTGGAAAGAAGTTTTGTGGCCCAGTGATATCTGTTCCCTAATTTTTCCCAGCAGATAAAAGGTTAATTCCAAGTGTTAAACTTGTATTTGGCACCTATTCATTAGAAGTATCAATATTCAATATTTATGCTCTAAAATATAAAACTTTAGATTTAACTGTTGTACTTTATTTTTAGCATGACTGCATGCTGGTTTGTTGAACCATTTCATGATTGTTTAATTTCAATACAAAACTATAAACAAAGCCTTTGATGAATAGACTCCTAAATGAATTGCAGCCTGGCCGGGCTCAGCCCAAAGCAGGGGCATTGGCCCACCCTCTGTAGGCCCACCACCGACAGGAGGCACCAGAGGGGTTGGGTGAAATGTGTACTGGGCGGCAGCCAGGCGTAGAGATCCTGGCAGACTGATCCTCGGCTACCAAGACTAGCGTTACCCCTCTGATGGTAAAGGAGCCTATGCTAGGTTGAGAGGTACCGGCAAGATATAGTCGGGCTCACCTCAAAACACAGCTTGAGCTCCAGAACCCGTCTCCTGGAGAGGGACTGGACTCTCTCTCAGTCTGGTGTTACCCTTGGTGAGAGGCGGTAGGCTGGGGTGGGTATCTCAGTATCCCCTCGACTTGCACCTGTATGTTGGAGTTTTTCCCAGTGGACGAGAGGATTTGTTATTCGTCTGTACTTATTCACCAAAAGACAGTTTTGAGTACCCAGCCTTCTTGGAGTGGGTGGGGTGCTTGAGGGTGCTCTACCTGGGGACTCTGTCATCTCATTAGGAAATTTCCCCACTCATATGGGCAACAACAGTGAGACCGAATGGTGCTGTGTTATTGGACTGCGTAAACCACAGTTTCGCAATAACACCATGTTTAAACCTAAGGGTGTCCAGAAGTACTCGTGGCACCAGGATACCATAGGCCACAGGTCAATGATCAATTTTGTAATTGTATCATCAGGTCTATGGCCATACGTTCTGGATCCTTGGGTAAAGAGAGGTGCTGAGCTCTGCTGAAGCACCTAAACATATAGTAAGGGTGCACTGGGAATGCCTAGAAGAGGCCCCTGTCCACAAGATCTTCAATTCCCACTTCTGGCAGAGATTTGGTAGCTTTCTGAGGGAGACTGGGGACATTGAGTCTTAATGGACCATGTTCAGCACCTCCATTGCTGAATCTGCTGCACTGAGCTGCGGTTGCAAGGTGATTAGTGCCTGTCAAGGTGGTGACCCCCAAACCTGATGGTGGACAAGGGATGGTAGTGAAGGGAACCCCGGCTGAAGGAGTCCTATCGGGCTTGATTAGCCTGTGGGAATTTGGAGGCAGTCAGTAGGTACCGAGAGGATAGGTACCGAGAACATGACTCTGGCACTGGCTGAAATAAAACCTCAGAGGAGATTTTATAAGCCATCGAAAAAGCCTTTTCGATTGCCTCGAAATTCTGTCAAGCCATCGGGGGGCTCAGGAGGGGACAGCGGTGCACTACCTGATCTGTGTATAATACAAGTGGAGTGCTGCTGACTTCGTCTAAGTGGGCGACTGTGGTTCAGGGGGTTGGGAAGCTCATCTTGTAACAGGAAGGTTGCCGGTTCAATCCCCAGTGGGAGAAGGCTTCCACTTGGGCAGCCTCAGAATCTCATCTCTGATATTGTGGTTCTGTTGGCTTCATCAAGTGGTGGCTTATGGCTTGCAAGTTTGAGCCCATGGTCCTCAGCAGGAAAAGGGTAGAGAGCCCATTACAGATCAGGGAAAAGTTACTGCCCCAAGTAGAGGAATTTAAGTATCTTGAGTCTTAATAAAGAATGAGCCGCAGATTGACAGACGGATTGGTGCTGCGGCTGCAGTGATGTAGACACTGTATTGGTCTACTGTGGTGAAGAGAGAGCTAAGAGTAAAAGCGAAGCTCTTGAATTACCGGTCAGGGTTCAGGGATCTGACAAGTATGCCTCCTGGGTGAGGTGTTCTAGGCATTTCCCACCAGCATGAGACCCCAGGGCAGGCCGAGGACATGCTGAAGAGATTATATCTCTCGGCTGGCCAGAGAATGCCTTTGTGCTCCCCTTGACAAGCTGGAGGAGGTGGTTGGGGAGAGGGAGGTCTGGGCTTGTCTGCTTAGGCTGTTGCCCCCTGCATCCCGGCCCTGGATAAGTGGAAAAATATGGTATATTCAAACTGAAATCCTAAAACAGGACACCAAGTGCCTCAAAGGTAAAATTCTTGGGTTTCTGCATCTGTACATGTTAAGCATGAGGTAAGCTAAATCTAACACTACCCAAAATGGTTTGGTAGTTACACCTACTGTAGGATCATAGAGTTTGGAGTTCCAATTATTTTTCAATATAATCTTTTGTATCTGTGCACCTACAGAACTTTTTTGGAGGCTTTCACCACTGGAAGTAACCTGAGAAGAGCTTCCTCTGAAGGAGAGTATTTCTTCAGGTCAAACACATCTAGATCTTCTTCTGATGATAGTAAGATGAAGCCCAGAGCTGACCACTGAGCTGGAGTGAGTATATCTGTGGACAGACGTCCAGAACTCAGATACTGTTGGATCTCCTCCACTAGAGAACAGTCCTTCAGTTCGTTCAAACAGTGGAACAGATTAATGCTCCTCTCTGCAGACACATTCTCACTGATTTTCTTCTTGATGTATTGGACTGTTTTCTGAGTGGTCTCTGAACTACTGTCTATTTTCATTAGCAGGTCCTGTAGTTTATCCTGATTGGTCTGCAGTGAAAGACCCAAGAGGAAGCGAAGGAATAAGTCCAGATGTCCGTTTGGACTCTGTAAGGCCCTGTCAATGGAAATCCTGTGGATCTTCTTTGAAGATGTTTTACTTAAAAGCAGTTGAAGATTGCGCATTGAGGGCTGTGGTAAAGGCATCACATTTATGTTACTGTTATTAAGCGACATCCTCACATAAAGAGCAGCCAGAAACTCCTGAACGCTCAAATGGACGAAGCTGAACATCTTGTCTTTCCCTTTCCTTCCTCGATCTTCTTTGAAGATCTCTGTGAACACTCCTGAGCACACCGAGGCTTCGCTGAAATCAATGCCGCTCTGTCTCAGATCCTTCTCATAGAAGATCAGGTTGCCCTTTTCCAGCTGCTCAAAGGCCAGTTTTGCTAATGACTTAATGTATTGAATGCTCTTTTCTGGGCCATACTTTTCTTTTGTCCGATCAATCTGAAACACCAGGAACTCTGCGTACATCTCAGTCAGAGTCTTGGGCAGCTCTCCTCCCTCTCTGGTTTTCAACACATCCTCCAGAACTGTTGCAGTGATCCAGCAGAAGACTGGGATGTGGCACATGATGTGGAGGCTTCGTGATGTCTCGATATGGGAGATGAGTTTGTCAGCCTCCTCCTTACCTTTGAATCTCTTCCTGAAGTAGTCCTCTTTCTGTTGGTCGGTGAACCCCCTGACCTCTGTTGTACTGCTGATAAACTCTCGAGGGATCTGATTGGCCGCTGCAGGCCGTGTGGTTACCCAGATGCGAGCAGAGCGTAGCAGTTTCCCATTGATGAGTTTCCTCAGCAGGACATCTGTTTTAGTTGCCTTTGTTACATCGACAGAGCGAATGTCTTCAGAATGAAGGTCGAGATGAAGGCGGCTCTCATCCAGCCCATCAAACACAAACAGAAGTTTGAATTTACTCTTGTCATAGTTGGTGATTCCTGATGACTGAACATCTGTAAAGATGTAATTAAGAGCCTCCTGTGGGATGCCTACAGTTTCTGGGATGCATTCATGAATGAGCTCTGCCAAACTGAACTTTTCTCCCTTCAGAGGATTCAGCTGACGGAAGGTGAAGGGGAAAATCAGATGCACATCTTGATTGGATCTTTGTTCAGCCCAGTCCAAAACAAACTTCTGGACAAGGAAAGTTTTTCCAATTCCTGCGATTCCATTGGTCATCACTGTTTTGATGGGTCTGTATTTTCCAGAGGGATGTTTAAACATGTCTGTGGGTCTAATAGGTTTCTCTGGCTCTGCTGGCTTCCATGCCTTTTCAATCTGCCAAACCTCATGCTGTGTGTTGATATGTACATCATACCCAGCTGTGATGTACAGCTCTGTGTAGATATCTGCCAGACACTGTTTATCTTCTGCCCAACCTTCTTGTGCGCACATAAACTTGTCCTGGAAGTTTGATTGAAGCATCTGTTGGTAAGATGCGATGGGGTGAGGCTCTGGTACTGGAACCACCACATCTGTGTCAAATATGCAACATGGAAAGTGTAAGGTGTATATCCACCATTAAACAAATCTAGAAATTAAGTTATTTCAATCTTTCCTTGCACATAAAAAGTCTTCAATAATCAGGACCCATTATATCGCAAAGACCTTTCACTATTCCACTAGAGTACTTTGAGAAACAGGCTTACTTGTGGTTTCCAAAAGTACAATGGTGGCAGAGCTGCCAAGCCATTTTCCTACATAACTTGCTCCTACTTTGTGACAGCCTAATCTGAAAAGTAGAGAGGATAACACTGGAAGTAAATTCCAGATGTTCTACTTTGGTGTAGAAGGAAGAAAACTGGAATAGGTGTAATCTTGAAGGAAGAGTATGTGAATAGTTTTGTGGAGGTAAAGAGAGGATCATGAGTTTGAAGCTGGAAATGGAAGGGGCTGTGTTGATTGTCAGTTTGTATGCCTCACAGGTTGGAGTTTAGAGGAGAAAGAGGAAGTCTGGTGAAACCTGGATGAAGTGGTGGATTTCATCTAAATGTGAAAGAGATCCTGCAAGGTGGTGTTAGGGGAGGTTTGGATGGTGGATGACGGATATCAAGAAGAGAAAGTGAGTGAAGGAGAAGCAAAGATGAAATGCTGGATGTTAAATAAAAAAAGAGTTGCAGAGTTCAGGAAGGGGTTGAGACAGAGAGAGGTGGCAAAGGCTTATGGTGAGCTACATGTGAGGTTGGACACTAAAGATGGAGAAAAGGAGTTGTACCCAATGGTAAGAGACAGACCAGGCTGGGAAGCGTGTGCAGCAGGTAAAGGTGATTAACCCTTTAAAGCCGGTCGGAGCGGACACGCTCCATTTTGCGTAACTATTTTTAAATCCCGTAGCTCTGCAACCACGTAAGCTAGCGCAATAATTTTTTTTGCATATGAAACCGGAGGAGTTGTACTTACATCTGATGCCATCAGTTTGTCCTCGGTCACAGTTTCCTTCCACATATAGCTTTGCAAAATTTCATAAAAAGCACTTGCAGCAACAAAAACATAATATTCCAGAAACACGCTTTGCCGATCCGATCAGCTGTTTGTAACACTTCCTACTTTGGAATAGACGTCAGCGCGAACTATCGCATGTCCGGCATGACCTGCCCGAAACCGGAAGTGACGTCATTTTGCGGAAATGTAGTTTTTTACCATCGTGGCCTTATGAGCCTATACTGGTGTTTTTAAAAGTTATGTTTGACTTTATGACTTTCTGTGTCGTTTCTGGGATGCTGAGGACTAATATTGCACTGCTGGAAATATTTTATTTTGATGCATATGCTGTTTTTTTGCAAATTTGCATTATAATATTTATTTTCGTTTTTCCTGCAGTATATGAAAATTGGTGTATCTCAAAAATAAAATTATGAAGACAAAATAAATTTCCTTTGGTGGGAAACTAGTTTGTGCAACTTTTTTGTATTTACAGTTTTGAGGGATATGCCTCTTAAATTTCTCTAACTAGAAATATATGTTAAAAACCAAAAACGATTTTCAATTTTTTTGTAGTTTATTGCACTTTTTTGCAATTTATGTAATTACTATGCACTTAATGCAGACATATTATTACAATTTGGGCTATAATGGTTGTATTGATGTATAGCAACTTGAAATGCTCCAAAAAATGGCTCCACAGCATGTAAAAATATACTATAAGCTCTGGCGGACTTGGTTCTATGGTAGGTCTTAAAGGGTTAAGGATGGAAATGTACCTATGAGTAATACGACTGTGCAGGAAATATGGAAGGAGAACACTGGCAAATTTGTTAATAAAGAAAATGATAGACAAAGGAGGATGGATGGAGGGCAGTTAGTAAGCAGGATTAGTAAAGAAGACGAGTGGAGGTATGGAAATGTCTAGAAGAAAGGGCAGTGGACCTGTTAGCCACAGAGTTTAAAGCAGTCTTGCCTGAAGAGTGGAGAAGAAATGTGACAAAGAGCTCTACAGATGTGACGTTTGCTCTGAGAGCGTTGATGGAAAAGTTTAGACAAGCTCAGAAGGAGCTTCACTTTCTTTGTGGATCAGAGAAAGCAGGTGATTGGCTGCTGAGAAAGGAGCTGTGGTTCTGCACGAGGAAGTCAGGAGGGTCAGAGAAGTGTGTGGAGGTGGTGCAGGACATGTGAGGACCGAGGTGAGGTGTGTGGTAAGATTAACAGGTGGGTTCAAGGTGGGGGTGGGATTACATCAGGGATCAGCTCTCAGCTCCTTGTTTGCAGGTGGAGTAGAGCGTGGAGAGGTGGAGGTATGATCTGGAGAGCAGGGGGATGAAAATCAGTAGAAGTAATACAGGCATGTGTGGATGAGGGGGAGACTGGTGCAGAGGTCAACATGAAGGAGCAGAGGTAGTGAAGGTGGATGAGTTTAAGTACTTTGGGTCAACCACCCAAAGCAACAGAGTGCACAAGAGAGGTGAAGAGGACAGTCCAGGCAGGGTGGAGTGGGCGGAGACAGAAGTCAGGGGTGATTTATGACAGAAGCTAAAGAGTACACAATAAATACTAATTCTATGAGACGAAGATAAGAAAACAAGCTTCTTATGAAAAATGATTAATGTATGTTAGTCTATTTTGTTATTCGTCATAATGACAAACTCTACAAACCAGTAAAATAAAATAAAATCATGGCTACTTGCCTTCAGTCTGAGGAAATCCTCTCTTCTGTGAAGTCTCCCCACAGTTGCTGACGTCCGCTGACAGGCAGTGATTTTGAGTGTTAGACTGATTTAACCTGCACTCTGTGAAACGTTTTCAGACTGCAGTGACGTCA
Source organism: Copadichromis virginalis (assembly GCF_057382275.1). Lineage (NCBI taxonomy): Eukaryota > Metazoa > Chordata > Actinopteri > Cichliformes > Cichlidae > Copadichromis > Copadichromis virginalis. The sequence goes on from NC_140623.1 coordinate 43,328,313, forward strand.
TGTTTGGTTTTCTTGTAACTTACCTTCTCGTCCTGAGCTGCTGGCACACAGACTCTGCAGCAGGTCATTCCTGCTTATCCTCTCTAAAATCTTCTTAGCCACCTCCACAGCTCCAGGAAGCCTGTAGGTTTGCACCATCAGGTCGACAGTGTCCCACCTGTTTGTTGTCTCCAATCGACTCTTTTTGATGGTTGGGAAGCTTTGAAGGACGTCAGCTTGATGTAGGAGCCACTTGAATTTGTTAAACTCTTCATCTCCCAAATCCTCCAGAGTACTTAACAGGTCCTCTGACGTCATCCCTGATCCCTGCTAAAGGAGGAGAATATTCTCAGCAGGTATTTAACATATTTGTTGCTGGTTGAGAATAAACACGACGTCTCTGCCGTTGGTGTTCGAATAAACATTTTGAGTTTTAATTTTGGTGGTGTGGACTCATGGTTCTGTCTTTTGGATTTCACAGATGATTTTAGTTCGTGCTCATTATTACTTAGATTTCCTAGTTCTTGGTTTCTGAAGTTCACTTTTGCTTAAAATAATATGCAATAAAACAGTTTATTTTATGTGTCTATAACGTATTCATCGGGTTTGCTTATACAGCCTTGAAATCCCTTCACAACTATGCACATGCACATGGGAGCGTGGAGTATTTGCCCTGAAGCGACAGGCACTTCAATCCCTGTCCTGCCACAGTGAGAGCTTGGCTTGCTCTGCTGGCAGTGAGTCGGTTCAGTTTTACTTATAATGCACCAAATTACAACAGCCTCAGTGTTTGCAATGTGAAGTTTGTCACACATTGTGTCTTCTAGCTAAAGGTAAAGCTGTTAAGTTTAACAGGGATGAGAGCCAACTGGCAACCTGTCCAGGGTGTACCCAGCCTCTCACCCTAAGACAGCTGGGATAGGCTCCAGACCCCCACAACCCTGAAAAGGATAAGCAGATGATGGATGGATGGATGGATGGATGGATGGATGGATGGATGGATACTCAGATATTGACATACTTTCGCACGCTCTGTCAGCAAAAGCTGAAAATAAAAACTATAATGCAAAGTAGTCAATGTATAGCTTGTATTTACTGTCCCCTCTAAATAATTCAATGCACAGCCATTCATGCCTAAACTGCCATTTCCCTCCCTGGTGTCATGTGACTCGTTAGTGTTAAAAGTAGGGATGGGTACCGGTGTCCGGTGCCATGATGGCACCGGTTCTGACATAAACGGTAGTAACCAGACCGAAAAGCAGCGCACATTTCGGTGCTTTATTTCTGTGCTTTTTTTTCCTGAGCTGTGATACACTTTAGATTCTAGCCAATCATTTTACATTTCCGAGGATAGTAGGCGGGTCCAGGTACGCATGTTCCTTTAGAGCAGAGCTACAGATTAAAAATGCCCAAGGCGAAGCGGTCAAAAGTCTGACTGTACTTCACAGCAAAAGATGCAAACTCAGCAGCAACAAGTGCTTTAAGCTGATACTGTAAAGTGTGTGTGTTAGTCCCCATAGGGAAATAGTTCCTCTGCATTTAACCCATTCACCCAGTGAAGCAGTGGGCAGCCACCAGTGCAGCGCCCGGGGAGCAGTGTGTAGGGACGGTACCTTGCTCAGGGGTACCTCAGGGTAGCCGTTCAGTGGAGTCGAACCCCCGACCTTCCGATCATGGGGCCACCACTCTACCTACTGAGCTATCCCTGCCCATACTGTGATACTGTCAAAGGAGGTAACACCTCGAATCCGATGAAACACCTGGCGACGCATAGCGTTTTTTTTAAAAGCCGAGAAATGCGCCGTATTTGATAGCTTGCTGCGAGACCTCACACCGAGCACATCTACTGCGGGTGTGGTGCCTGTTATCGGACCCGGAGTTAGCAACATCCCCCAAAAACCCCGAAGAGGAGAGTCCTGGCCCCTAGCCCTGCCAGTGTAGCAGAAATGATGAGGATGATGATGCAGCAGCAGCCGTTCTTCTCTGCGTGAGTAGCTTAATGTTGTTCGTGTGTAATTTACGTTGAGTAGGCTAACCACGTTATTACATTAATGCATGTAAGGTGAACTAGCAAACATCATCATAGCTACATGCGGCTGTCTTCTTGTTTGATGGCAGATACTCCCTTCACCCTGGCCAAAAAGGCTAAAATGACCAAAGAAAAAGTGGGAAACGGCTAAACATGAGAGGTTTTTGGACAAAGTTTGTTTTTTCCATTGTTTAAGCACTGCTTCCAGCCAAGAGTGATACCATATATGCCCCATAGCTGCAGAAAAGGCTAACATTGTTATCTTTTTGCAAAAAACAGCTGAACATGAGAAGTTTTTGGACCAATTTTGTGTTCTCCATTCTTTACGTACCGGTTTGAGCACCGTTTAAGCACCTACACGTTTCAAAAGTACCGGTTTGGCACCGGTATCGGATAAAACCTAAACGATACCCATCCCTAGTTAAAAGGTCTCAGGTGCAAATGTGGAACAAGTGTGTTGAATTTGGTGTTATTGCTCTCTCATACTGGTCACTGGAAGTTTAACATGGCACATCATGGCAAAGAACACGTTGAGGATTTGAAAAAAAGAACTGATACTCTACATAAAGATGGCCGAGGCTATAAGAATGATGCCAACACGCTGAAACCAAGCTGCAGCATGATGGCCACACAGCAGTTTAACAGGACCTCGCCGTGGTCGACCAGAGAAGTTGACTGAACGTGCTCAGCATCATATCTGGAGGTTGCCTTTTTTCTTAGGTGTTCAGGTTTTTCAACCGCATTGCTTAACCCCGCTGTTTTACATGTTCACTTATTTTTTTTAAGTGCTGTCCATACAGAAAACATTGATTTGTAAACGATTAACTAACAACCTTGTAAACACAAAGTTCTTTATTTGGAGCACATTTCTACAAGAAAGATAAGTTCCTGAAAAAGTGCTTGAAGTGCTTTGGTACTCTTTGGCAATATTGTAGACAATGTTAAACTTCATCATCACATCGGCTCCTCTGATGACCTGCTTGGCAGTGGGCAGAGGGGACACTTGGGCAGTGCATTTATCGCAGCATGAAAAGATATAATATATTTACAGAAATGTGTGGGGTGTACTCACTTTTGTGAGATCCTGTATATATAATTGCACGGATCAGTGACTCCTAAACTAGGCGAGTGGCTCCAGCAGATCCCGGGAACAACATCGGAGATCTCTGTCCAGAAGAGCGCAGTCCTGGGAACAGCCAAGATACTGCAGGACCCTCAAGCTCCCAGGCCTCTGGTAGAGGACCTGAGCTTCTAGGATAGCGACCGCTCATAGGGGCGAGAGGGCAATGTTTTATACATGTTTTTATACATATACAAAGTGCAAAACTGAGTAGTGCAATATACATATGTGCATATTACCTGTCTGTAATTATTTGGACCTGAGTGGAGTTGAACAGGGTGTGAATGAAGTGCAGACTCTGTTTTAATTCAAGGGGATAAAAAAGTATTTGAACTGTTTGCTAATTACAGCTATTTTTATACACAGTATAATAATATGTAAATGTGTAGTCTGTTCTGCTCCTATGATAAGCTCATCCTGGAGCTCTTTGGTAGTAAAGACGTTTTTTCCTTCTTTGTCATCACAAATATGAGCTTATATGAATTCAGAACACAAACCATCCAAACCACAAAACCTTCCTTTTCCAGTTCTCCCAGTGACACCCATTGCTATGTATGTCCTGCTCATTGCACTGATTTTATCTCAGTGTCAGATTAGTTAGATAAAACTTTCAGTGTTGTTCTGTCAAACAAAAAGAAACGTCTTTTAGACTTACGTGGACTGAAGCTTTCGTTGATGCTCCTGCAGCTGAATATTTCCGGGTTTTATGAGTTGAGCAGCAGAAGTGCGAAACAAAGGGTGCAGAAGTGCGAATACCAAATCAGGAAATGTACACATACACATTTCCTCCTCCTGCAGCCAATAAGCATGAAATATGGTCATACCTCTGCTACATACAAAATTGCATGGCCGTTACTACTACCACTACTGCAACAAACAGAAGTCACAAACCTCAAAGAGAACCTGCGAACACAAAGACAGGAAAGGTAGAAAACTGGGTGAACTGAAATTATATACAAACACTGAGCACACAAATCTCACATGAACAAAAATGAGCTCATCAGCCTTTGTTTTCTCCTCGGTTTTGTCACATTCAGATCATCTATTTGCAACTCTTTCAACATTCATGAAATGTTGATTTGATGATTGGTTGTCCTGCTCTTCAGCTTCAACATTCAAGATTCAAGATGTTTATTTTCATATACACCGCAAAACACAAGTGGTTACGCAGAGCAATGAAACTCTCACTTTGCCGGTTCCTCTCACACGACTAAATAAAAACTAACTAAAATAAAGAATAGACTTCACTCTGAGATAGAAAATAGTAAAGTAAAACAAGTGCATATGTAGCTTATGAGTGGGTGTAGTCAGAATATAAAGTGCAAGTAGTTACAACACTGTCACAGTGGGAATATATACAGAGTATGCAATATTAAAATGTTTATATTTATAAAGTTGTGTTATGTGTTACGGCCCTAGCAGGGCCTCCTCCTGAAGGTGCCTGTGTGGGCGTGTCCCACCACCTCTTCTGCCTGAGGTGCCGCCTTTCCCTTTTGTGCAGCTGACTCTCATCAGTAATTAAGGAGCTTTAAGCCCAGGGAAAGGTGAGCTCTGGGCCAGAGTGATCAACGAGTACCGCACCGAAGCGTGCAACGAGTGCAAGACCAATCACCCCAGCCAGAGACAACACGAGTGTCTGCGAGTCTTGGACGATGACTTTTACGCTGAACATTATTACAGCATCAGGAAAAGACTCCTCACACCTCGTTTCATTCCTTCCATTCAGCGTCTCCTGATCGCCCGCAACATGGAAGCGGACGACGTCAAGGTCGGCACCGTGGCGGATGGTATGGCCTGGATAGGTCATCATTTCCCTCTGTGGCTGCCACTCCCGTTTCAATTTTTCTCCTAGTTTCGGGCAGGCTCTATGACGTTCGTCCACAGGAGGCGCTGTACAGCACCGAGCGCCTGAAACACGGACAGTTTGTTGATATTTTTTCATGTAAACCTTTTTTTCATGTAAACCTGTTCTTGACATATCTACTGAGATTCGTTTGTCTTGAAAGGCTGATTCAACCCCGTTGTTGACTTTTATTTTGCCTTCCAGATTGCCTCAGTTGTATCGTGAGTGTAATTTCAAATAAAATAAAATAAAACTCAGAAGCGTCTGTGTGTTGTATTCTTCTTCTTATTATTATTATTATCATCCATCCATCCATCCATCCATCCTCATCCGCTTTGTCCGGGGCCGGGTCGTGGGGGCAGCAGCCTAAGCAAAGAGGCCCAGACCTCCCTCTCCCCAGCCACCTCCTCCAGCTTATCCGGGGGAATACCAAGGCGTTCCCAGGCCAGCCGAGAGATATAATCTCTCCAGCGTGTCCTGGGTCTGCCCCGGGGCCTCCTCCCGGTGGGACATGCCTGGAACACCTCGCCCAGGAGGGGCCCAGGGGGCATCCTTGTCAGATGCCCGAACCACCTCAGCTGGCTCCTTTCGATGTGGAGCAGCAGCTGCTCTACTCTGAGCCCCTCCCGGATGGCCGAACTTCTCACCCTATCTCTAAGGGAGAGGCCAGCCACCCTTCGGAGGAAGCTCATTTCTGCCGCTTGTATCCGCGATCTCGTTCTTTCGGTCACTACCCACAGCTCGTGGCCATAGGTGAGGGTAGGGACGTAGACCGACCGGTAAATTGAGAGCTTCGCTTTTACACTCAGCTCCCTCTTCACCACGACGGACCGGTGCAGCGTCCGCATTACTGCAGCTGCAGCCCCAATCCGTCTGTCGATCTCCGGCTCCCTTCTCCCATCACTCGCGAACAAGACCCCGAGATACTTGAACTCCTCCACTTGGGGCAGGAACTCATCCCTGACCCGGAGTGGGCACTCCACCCTTTTCCGGCTGAGAACCATGGCCTCAGATTTGGAGGTGCTGATCCTCATTCCCGCTGCTTCACACTCGGCTGCGAACCGTTCCAGTGCGAGCTGGAGGCCTTCACCCGATGAAGCCAACAGAACCACATCATCTGCAAAAATCAGAGATGAGATTCTGAGGCCACCAAAGCGAAAGCCCTCCGCCACTTGGCTGCGCCTAGAAATCCTGTCCATAAAAATTATGAGCAGAACCGGTGACAAAGGGCAGCCCTGGCGGAGCCCATCACCCACCAGGAACGAGTCCGACTTATTGCCGGCAATGCGAACCAAGCTCTTGCAACGGTTGTATAGGGATCGAATGGCCCGTAGCAATGGGCCAGACACCCCATATTCCCGCAACACCTCCCACAGGACACCCCGAGGGACACGGTCGAATGCCTTCTCCAAGTCCACAAAACACATGTAGACTGGTTGGGCAAACTCCCATGCACCCTCAAGTATCCTGGAGAGGATAAAGAGCTGGTCCAGTGTTCCGCGACCAGGACGAAAACCGCATTGTTCCTCCTGTATCCGAGGTTCGACTAACGGACGAACTCTCCTTTCCAGCACCCTGGCATAGACTTTCCCAGGGAGGCTGGGGAGTGTGATCCCCCTGTAGTTGGAACACACCCTCCGGTCCCCTTTCTTGAAGATGGGGACCACCACCCCGGTCTGCCAGTCCACAGGTACTGCCCCTGATCTCCACGCAACATTGCAGAGGCGTGTCAACCAGGACAGCCCTACAACGTCCAGAGCCTTCAGGAACTCGGGGCGGACCTCATCAACACCAGGGGCTCTGCCACCAAGGAGTTGTTTAACTGCCTCAGTGACCTCGCCCCCGGAAATTGGCGGGTCATTCCCCTCATCCCCAGACTCTGCTTCCTCCTCGGAAGACGTGTCAGTGGGATTAAGGAGGTCCTCGAAGTATTCCTTCCACCGCCTGACAATTTTCTCAGTCGACGTCAGCAGCGCTCCGCCAGCACTATACACAGTGAAGGTAGAGCACCGCTTTCCCCTCCTGAGACGCCTGACGGTTTGCCAGAATCTCTTCGAGGCAGTCCGAAAGTCTTTTTCCATGGCCTCTCCGAACTCCTCCCACACCCGAGTTTTTGCTTCAACCACTGCTCGAGCCGCATTCCGCTTGGCCTGTCGATACCTGTCGGCTGCCTCCGGAGTCCCACAGGCTAACCAAGCCCGATAGGACTCCTTCTTCAGCCTAGTGGCTCCCTTCACCTCTGGTGTCCACCATTTGGTTCGGGGATTACCACCACGGCAGGCACCAACCACCTTGCGGCCGCAGCTCAATGCAGCAGCTTCGGCAATGGAGACGCTGAACATGGTCCATTCGGACTCAATGTCCCCAGTCTTCCTCGGAATGCTGTTGAAGCTCTGCCGGAGGTGTGCGTTGAAGATCTCGCGGACTGGGGCCTCTGCTAGACGTTCCCAGCACACCCTCACTACGCGTTTAGGTGCACCAGGTCTGTCCAGCGTCTTCCCCCGCCACCTGATCCAACTCACCACCAGGTGGTGATCAGTTGACAGCTCAGCCCCTCTCTTTACCCGAGTGTCCAGAACATATGGTCGCAGGTCTGCTGATACAATTACAAAATCGATCATCGACCTACGGCCTAGAGCGTCCTGGTGCCACGTGCACTTATGGACACTCTTATGTTCGAACAGGGTGTTCGTTATGGCCAAACTGTGATTAGCACAGAAGTCCAATAACAAAGCACCGCTCGGGTTCAGATCAGGGAGGCCGTTCCTCCCAATCACGCCCCTCCAGGTCTCGCTGTCATTACCCACGTGAGCATTGAAGTCTCCCGGCAGGACAACAGAGTCTCCAGGTGGAGCACCCTCCAGCACCCCCCCCCCCCCCCCCCCCCAGGGACTCTAAGAAGGCTGGGTACTCTGAACTGCCACTCGGCGCATAAGCGCAGATGACAGTCAGGACCCGTTCCCCGACCCTAAGGCGCAGGGAACAAACCCTCTCGTCCACCGGGAAAAACCCCAACGTACCGGCAGCAAGCCGAGGGGATATTAGGATACCCACCCCAGCCCGCCGCCTCTCACCAAGGGCAACTCCAGACTGAGACAGAGTCCAGCCCCTCTCCAGGAGACTGGTTCCAGAGCCCAAGCCATGTGTACAGGTGAGCCCGACTATATCTAGCCGGTACCTCTCAACCTCACGCACTAACTCAGGCTCCTTCCCCACCAGAGAGGTGACATTCCATGTCCCTATTGCCAGTCTTGGCAGCCGGGGGTCAGTCCGCCAGGGCCTCCGCTCCTGCCCGCCACCCGGCACACAATGCACCCGACCCCTATGGCGCCTCCTGCGGGTGGTGGGCCTGCGGGAGGATGGGCCCATGTCTCCTCTTCGGGCTGTGCCCCGCCGGGCCCCATGGACTAAGGCCCGGCCACCAGACGCTCGCCCTCAGGCACCCTCCCCGGGCCTGGCTCCAGGGCGAGGCCCCGGTAACCCTATCCCGGGCAGGGTAAACTGTTCCCTCGGTGTCCTTTTCATAAGGGTCTTATGAATCGCTCTTTGTCTGGTCCCTCACCCAGGGCCAATTTGCCATGGGAGACCCTACCAGGGGGCAATAGCCCCCAGACAACATAGCCCCTGGGATCCCTGGGACACACAAACCCCTCCACCACGATAAGGTAGCGATTCAAGGAGGAGTATTATTATCATTATTATCATTATTGTGATTATGCTTCATTTTCATGTACTGGGGTATCAATGACCCCCACGCTGCCGCAGCAGCTTTTGTGCGTGGCCCCCAAGTGCTACATTTTCTTTCCCGATCCCCTGACGAAACCCATTAGAATCGCTCTGGGGCACTCGACGACCCCAAATGATCGTTCTGGGGATTTTTTCATTTTCATTCACCCGTCTCTACTGAGGGTGGGGTACTCTGGGACCCCCTGGGTCTGGGGCTGCCCCGAAGGGGAGCACAAGGGTTAATCACAGCTGCCTGATCAATGTTTTTCATTAGCAGTTTAGCAAAGTTGATGGTGGTCTGTGTGAGTGAAAGACAGAGAGCGAGCGACAGATTTTCTGTTATAACCTTCACGTTATGGAGGCACAGTGTGAGCACTCAGGTCGCATCAGAGCATCGGGCCGTATAGTGTGAGAGTACATCGTGACCTATGAACTTCTAACCTCTGCGAGTCAATCGTGCAGTTTGAGCAGGAGCTGAATACTGAAAAAATCGCACAGTGTCTGCCCAGCTTTAGGTGTACTGTCATCCGAGACTTGCACCGCAGTGTCGGCGTTAGGGTTAGGTTGTTGTGGTCATCTGTTGTCTTCCGGTATTTTCTCCATAAGCGACCTTTCCTCGACCAATGAGATGAGCGGTAATCTGAATTGTCATACTCGAATTGTCATAAGTGTGCTGTCAGCTCATTGGTCACAAAGCAGGAGAGGGGCTGGGAATTATGTTTTCAAACAAAGCGTTAATTCCATTAAAAGTTATAGACTACTTTTGATTCTCACTGTATTACGGGACAAAGTGCGTCCCTTATTAGCTCAATACGGGACGTGTACTTTTGTTTCGAAATACGGGACGATTCAGTTTTTCAAGGGACGGTTGGCAACCCTATCCTCTACACATCTGTGATGCTGGGGGAGGTAATTAGCTGTAGCTGTTTAACTGCAGGCACATTCCATGTGAGACTCTGGTGTCCTTATCTTCTGAGGGATGTCCACCCCCGGCCATTTGTGTGAAGAAGCTTCTCGGATTCTGTGCTTGCATATGGTGAACCATTAAAGTTAAGCCATACACGCGTGTGGGGAGATGAGCTTTGGATAACCAGGAAATGTGGTTGTAAGCATATATTGTGTGGCAGGAAGTCAGACACACTTGATGACATCTCCGTTTCGGAGTTTTTACTTCCCCTCTTAATTTAACTGTGACTAGTATTTCCAATGGAAATTACACATGACATGAAGAAAATTATACATGATGTAGTAGATTTTTTTAAAGAAAAAAGATAATTTAAAAAAGTATCTCAAGCACTTTAGCAAAATTCTCATGTCATCTGTTTCATAATGTTTAATAAGCTTCATACAGTTAAGCACAATCACTACATGACTGAAACACAAGCATAATCTCTATTAATAAAAATAGTATGCATGTACTGTATGCCTGAATAAAAAAAAAAGTGAGATGTTGGAACACTTTTATTTTTATTTTAGTAGACACAAAACTTACAATAGACAGCTGCTGGGGTTTGGAATCGGAGAAATGTCTGATGGTTCTCAGTCATCCAGGTCATCGTAGTCAAAGGAGCTTGGAAAGAAAAGCGTCTGGACTTCTTTAAGTTGCTTGAAGACGTTTCACCTCTCATCCGAGAAGCTTCTTCAGTTCTAAGGTCAAATGGTGGAGAGTCCCAGATACAAACCTAGTGGGAGTTTCCCCCTACAGAGGGACAAAAGGACCCCCTGATGATAATTAGTATGAGTAACTTTAAAACTTAGTAGCGGCCGCCATTGTTGGAAACTGGAGTTTGGCTGGGCCGAGCTATGAATTCTGGGATATGGTGGGCCACGAAGGACACACCCGACCCATCCTTCTAATTCGGGGAAAAGGAGGAGTCTACGAATTTGGACAGCCTTCGTCGCGTCGCTGTGACGTAATCGGCCTTAAAATGCGGCCATAATGAGAACAAGATAAAAAGTTCAAAACACCTGGTCAACAACCAGGTAGCCCAACAGTTACTCATTTAACTCTTTTGGGGGGTTTTGATTTTTAAGAAGAGAGTGGCTCTGATATATTTATCATTACTTATTTATTAAAATGTAAAAACAAAAAACTGAAATTGTGTCACATCTGCTTAATTTTGTAAAGCTTGTAAAGCCACAGACTTTTACTTGTTTTCTCTCAGGCTCAGACCAGCACACATTACATCAAACTCTTACAAGTCAAGAAAAGGAGCTGTTGGACAGAAAGACAACTGAGTGGGAAGGATTTTGGTTTTCCAATATATTAGTAATTGTCAGTGACGTTTATATTAATCAGGCTGAACTTTAATCATACTTTAGATCAAATCATTTTGCAGATCATCAGAATGATGGTTGGCAATGCAAACATGGCCAATAATGACAGTTATTGGCCATGTTTGCATTGCCCTTTTTTAAAATGTACTTTCATGACGTTATTGTGTGTCGGGTGGTGGTCGTGGCTGTCCAGACTGACAAGTGGGACGTTGAATGTCACCTCTCTGACGGAGGAGGAACCTGAGATTGTGGATTTTTTTTTAATCATATTTGCAGACAGTGTTATATTAATATAACACTGTATACACCATGGTGAGGGTCCTGTACAGGCCAAGAGAGCGGCAGCATCTCTCTTGGGCTGTACAGCAGCATCTTCCCTTCGTGTTTGCTTCTTGGCGAAGAAGAAAAGGCCTTTCACAGATTCTGAAACACTGCATGCTGGTCGTGGTGGATGTGGTGAAAAGTGATGAAAAAATTAAAGTGTGACACCTGCTATTAAAAACGTACTCCCGTAGGACAGTTCAAATATTCGTAGAGTTGAAGTTCTGGCGTCAGATGAGTTTGAAATGCTGTTAGATGACCTGAAGAAAACTGATGTAATGTCTATAGCAGGAGATCAGACAGAACTGATAATGCACAGTTGTGCGTATACGTCCGTTTTTTGGATGGGAAATTGCTCAGCTTACTACTGTTAGAGGGACACACAGCTGGCCAAATAATGTTTGAGAAGATTTAAGCTCTTCAGGAAAATGGTCTGGATATGAAGCGTGTCTGTATCCATGGCAGGAACAGTGAGTGGTCAGCAAAATATTTTGAAAGGGAATTATCAAAATGTTTGTTATTATTTCAAATGTGCAAAAAATAGTTTAGGTATAGCTCCCTTTTTTGTTTAAATGGACCTTTTGGTGTGCATTTGTGAGGTCACCAGATTTACAGGGGAAAGGAATGAAAAAAAATTTTTTTTTTTTACTTGTTTTCCAATACAGTTGTGTGGGTTTGAAATTGATCATGATCTGCTGCTTACTGGCTTCATATACATACATCCCAGATAAATTCCTCTGTTTGAAAATCTGGCCCAACTAACTTCGTAGTTGAATAGCCATGCCTTAAACATACAGATGACTTCTGTTTGTGACCTTTCACCCTCTTATTTGAGCCAAGGTCAGCCACCAGAATCATCACATCGGTTACAGCTTCAGTTCAGTTTATATGCTGCTCTACTTCATCATTTCTCATTAACAGTCTGCACTTATGTTTCTGATCTTCTGCAGAGCTCCTGTCCGTCATGTTGCTCTCCTGGTACAGTGATGCTGCCCTCTGCTGGACACAGTGGAACCACATCAAGCTCTAAGACTGAAATTATAACCAGTTCCTGTTAACAGGAAACAAACAGTTCTTTATAAAGCTTCAAGTATCAAATATTCACAGTGAGAAGGTGAAACGATTCATGTGGTGCTGAGTCCAAGTGTCTCCATCCACAAGCAGAAATCATGAACCAGCAGCATTCCTTAACATCAAAATATTTATTGGATGAACACGATTAAAATCCATCTCGTCCAATCAGCGTGTAGAACAAAAATTACAATATATACACTCTTTTGTATTTACAGCAGCTGAGGCGAGCAGCCTGTAACGGGAATAAAACCTGAAGCAGGACGAGCTTCATCGTCCGAACATCTCCTGCGAGGCGTAGGTCATGTAGAGGAAGCCGTCCTCATCCTGGTGCTGTTTGTACACCTGAGCCATGGTGAGCGACATGCTCGCCAGCCCTCTGTTGTTGATGAGCAGGTAGAAGGCCTGGCTGGGCAGCAGCGCCATGCGGTTCCTGAGGGGAGGAGCCAGAAGGAGCCACCATTAATCAGAGTCAGCCTGCAGGCTGTTAGCTGCATCAGCACAACAGTGACGCCAGCACGCGTCAGCCACGTGCAGATTCCAGCTATGATTCGAGCATTTCAAGCATTCGTGCTCACACTGGGGGGAGGAGCACATGGAAACTGAGCGAGGGCTGAGTTTAAAGTGAAGCTTGTGCAGGTATTCATCTGTCAGAGCCAAGATTATGCAAAAGCTCCATTTGTCAGACTGAGGAGCAAGTGTATGATGAGCGACTGCAGCTGGAGCACCGGCTTCAGTAAAGATACGATCATGTACCACAAAACATGAGACGATCCAAAACATTTGCCCCTAAAGCCACAACTTTGACCCTCTGATCAGACTCTAAGTAGAGCCCAAAACTCATTCACTCACAACAAGATTTGCTTCAGCGTCTATATTCATACTCTGAGGGGGAATCATCCAACCGTTAGATGAGCCAATTGCTCTTTCCCTTGAGGTCTGATATCCAGGCCTCATTTCTGACAATCAGGACAAGTCACTAAAGCCAAATCAGCCCATCAGTGAACCTGAGCATGTGGAGCTGGTGTGCAGCTTTCTCAGGAAACTCCCACAGAACTTTATCGACACCCAGACGTTACAGTCAGTGGGTACGATTGTGGGGCAGCGAGGCTGAGACACCAGACCTTTGTGTTCTTAAAATAAAACTACAATACGTGTCTTTATGTTCACATGATTACAACTACTGAAAACTCAATGTTCCAAATGACAAACAGTTACTGGACGCAACTCAGGTTCTGTGAGTAGACAGAGCTCCTCGACTGGCTTGAGCAGCCAGCCTGTGCGCTCTCTGCTCGAGTCAGATCACTGAGTGATAAAGACTCTCGCAGACATTACAGAGGTCTAAGGTTTGACAGACATGGATTAACTGTTAAGACACATCCTGTCACTTCATGTTTACACAGCAGCTTCCTCAGGCCATCATGGCCGTCACAGATCCTGCTGTGTAAGCATAAACAACAACAAAGGGGTCAATAAAAGTGAAAGAGCAAAAGACTCCAAGTCAGGGGTGTCCAACTCCAGGCCTCGAGGGCCGGTGTCCTACAGGTTTTAGATCACCCTGGGGCTTCACACCTGAATCACATGAGTTCATTACCAGGCCTCTGGAGAACTTCAGGACATGTTGAGGAGGTCGTTTAGCCATTAAATCAGCTGTGATGGATCAAGGACATCTAAAACCTGCAGGGCACCGGCCCTCGAGGCCTGGAGTTTAACACCTGTGCTCCAAGGGGGGGGGCGTAAGACTCTGGAATAAAAGCTTCTCATTTTTAAAATAAACATTAACTGATGAATTCACCAGGAAAACATTTCTCCTCAGTGTAGAACTGAGGCGTGAGTATTGTTGAGCTCCGAGTTCGTGTTAAAGGACTCCAGCATGTGTTCAGTGAAGCTTGCAGGTACCGGTACCTGATGATGGTGAGGAACTGCGTCATGGTGAGCTCCTGCGGAACCAGGAACTTGGTTTTGTCCAGCGGAGGCAGATACTTTTCCTTGTCGTACCTCTCGATGATGACCTGCAAGGCGCAGTGAGTGGGTGAGAACATAAAACACACCTTCTCGGACTCCGCGTGAGCCCCACCGCGCGCTTACCGGGATCTTGTTGGGGAACTTGGCCCTGATGCCCGCCACTTCCCGTTTCCTCGTTGCTGTGGACAGAAGAGAGACAGTGAGTTTGCTGGACATCAGTGTTGCTGCTGCTCGCGGCGGTGCCGGTTACCTAAACTCTTCCTCAGCTTGAACGGTTTGCTGTGCGGCTGACTTTTCTCGCGCGACGCCATGGTACGTGACGTAGAGCCGGGTCCACATGCTACGGAGCGAGCGCGAGTTAAATAGAGGCTGCAGCGCATCAGCTGATTAGCACATGGCCGCATGAGCGCGATTGAATTAGGTTAGAGTGCGGAGCAGGGCCGGCCCCAGCAGCTTTTAGGCCCAAGGGCAGCAGACAGCCCCCTCCACCCCTCATCCTGGTTATTAAACAGGATTATTGATAATGTGCCTTTGAGAGAATTTAGAAAATGTTTAATGTTTTTCTTTAAGGACAGAATTTGTTCACCACAGTTACCACATGTTTTTGTCTTGTGGTAGAGTTGTTACTCTTCCACATTGAAAGGAGCTGAGGTGCCTAGGTGGTTCAGCATCTGCCTCAGATGCCTCTTGGGTTAGATCGTTAAACTGCCATCGCAGAGAGCCACAGCCAGAGAAGCAGATGGATGATGGATTAAAAACTTGAAATTTAATCACATCAGATATTTAGAAGACAGAGTTCTTAACAACTCATGACCTCTATAATGTAACCTTGATGACACAGCTTGGGGGAGGGGGGTAACCACACAGTGAACCTCCTGAGGTTGAGACTTTTCTTTGCAGGAGTCCTGGGCAGAGAATCAAGCAAGGGGAGAATGCTCCATGGAAGGGAACCAAGGCTGCCTTCAGCCACTGTGCTCTATAGGCGACTAGTCTTTAAAATTAGCTGCTGTAACAACCAGCTTTTAGAAAAATAATGTGTTTCTTTTCCTCTTCAGCATCATCCGGGTACATAAACCTGAACCAGATCAAGGTAAATCATAGCAAACTGACTACGTAACAGGCGCTCTTCTTCACTTGGACCTTCCTCTGCCAATCACCTGCCACCAGCCAACCATGCAGGAACATTCAGGGCAGGGCAGTTTGAATTTCTAGAATTGTTTCACATCGACTGTTGGAGAAAAAAATGAATTACTGACCGTAAAAGAATACTTATGATTCTAACTGATCACTGATGACCAATGTATAGTTTTTGTGCTGTTTTCCAACCTATTTTGCTGTTATTGTCTCTTTGTATTCTTCTTCTTCTTCTTCTTCTTCTTCTTCTTCTTATTATTATTATTATTATTATTATTATTATTATTATTATTATTATTATCTTTGTCGTTTGAGTCTATTTATATTGGGCCAGTCTAAAGTTAACAGCAGTTTATGAATGGGGGATGCTTACTATTTAAATTGATATTGAAATCAACAGGAAAATAATAAATACATCCAATACATTCAAACAGAATTCAGATCTGTTTATTTATTTTTTACTTAATGTTTATTTTAATAAATAAAACAACAATAATAATAAGAGCGCTTCAGCTATTATATTTTGAAAATCCGGACAGGATGTGGTTGCTGCGTTCGTTCCGGCAGCTCGACTCTCCGCCGCTTTGACAGCTGGCTCGAGCAGGAGTTGTTCGGTTGATGGACCGCATTTTCCTGCGGAGGATATTTCACTGAAGCGGGAGTCAGCACCGGACTGAAGCCGCCCCGCATCGCTCACGGTCCAGCCATGGATGAGCAGGCGGGCCCCGGTGTCTTCTTTAACACCAGCGGCAGCTCGGGCTTACCCGGCGCGGGGAACGTTAAAGCTCCGCAGCCCGGGGACGGCGGCGGAGAGGCGGCCCGGGCTCAGTACAGCATCCCGGGGATTTTACACTTTCTCCAGCATGAGTGGGCCCGCTTCGAGGTGGAGAGGGCCCAGTGGGAGGTGGAGCGGGCCGAGCTGCAGGTAAGCAGCCTCTCGGTCGCAAGGGGTTTCATTGTTGAGGTTGCTAGCAGAACGGAGAGGCGCTGTACCGAAGTCCATTGGAGAATGTGGAAATTGTTCTTAAAATCGATTATCGGTGAATACATCGTCAGAGTAAAGTAAAAGTTGTAGTTTACTTTGATAGAAAGTGTTTTTCGTTTAATTCGGCATAGGTTTAAGCCAATAAAACGTATGTTTTTGTGTAATGTTTTTAACTTTTTGGAGGCTAGGTGCAGTTTGCATGTGCCTTGTCGCGCACGGGGCTCAATACGCAGAATGACGCACATTCATTAAGTAACATAATGTTATGTGTTTGTAAGCGCTTCTTCTCTAATCGTGTTATCGCCGAATTCACGCTCTGATTCCACTGTTTCTAGATGCGGTGCTCGGTACTGGTTTTACTGTTCGTTTCCCAATGTCAAGCGGGATGTGCGAGAATTGCGTAATATTTAAATGGCAGTTTCGCCTTATGCTGTATTCGCTGCGCTCTCTGCTAAGCAGGCTAGCTGCGGGTGACATTTCAGTCATTCCAGCCGGCTCTGTGTGGGTGTGAGCAGCTACCTGTCATGCAAGCTTACGTGTGTCCGCAGCCAGGTCACCTGAGACGTGCCAGGTTTACCTGAGCGGGGCAAACGTGCACGTAGAGCCGTGCTTGCTTTTGTTTGTGGGTTGTTGTTTTTTGGTTGGTTACCGGAATCGGTTAGTTTCCCAAACCGCCCCAGGAGGGCTTTGTCCCACAAAGATCAGTGTGTGTTCAGTTAAACGTGTCCGATAATGGATGCATACCGATAATGGGCGCGTGCACGCTGCGTGATCCCGTCCAGTCACGAAACGTTTGTGTGCAGATTTAAAAGCTGCAACCTTAAACCGAGACCCTGCCGGTGTTTTCCTCTCAGTGTGGAGCAGAGCCTCCGTGGGACAGCATGCAGGGCTCTTTATCCTGCTTTAAAAGAGGGAGGTCTGCATACGTACAGTCAGAGGTCATGTTCAAAAATGAATTCAACATATCTGCAGTGGCAAAGTGAGTCAAAGCATTTAAAAGGCAACAAAAACATTTTCACTTTAAAATGTTCAGTAGTGTCCGTGCTGCAGGAGTTGAAGAGCAGAGTCAGAACATCATAGCGCTGCTTTCTGATGACAGATTTAGTTTATTTTGACAATTTAAACACAAACAAAAAAACAAACATCCCTTTTAATTAAAGTTTGAGCCACTTAGCGACAGGCGGCAGATTATTGGTGTCCACTGCCTCTTCAGTTTATTATCCTGTGGAAAATAAAATGGCTCATATACCTCCCATTATTCCGGATCACTGACACTAAACATGTTTTTAATAACAGACAAACGTAGCCTGTGACGCTCAGCTCTTTGCTTGTTTCTGAGAGTCATCCTACAAAACCAGTTGGGTTAGCGTCATTAGCACAGTCCTTCTTTTCACTCAGTCAGGGGTGAAGTTTTGAATCCAGACTCAGAGATGTCCTCCACTCCCTGTAGGACCAGCGAGGTCAGAGCTGTGTCTGCAGACGTGGAGGTGAAAAGAAGCCTCCTGTAAGGCTTCCTGCTTTCACTGCTCACAGATCAGATCCAACAATCGTAACGGCGCAAAGGTCGGCTGCCTCCCAGCGAGTGCCTCGTGTGTCTGGGGTCAGTCCCACCTGTCCTCGCTGAGCACCGTCATGGTCACAGTGCTGAATGATATCAGGGCCCGCCTTCATGCAAAGTATAAATTTGAAAGAAATGAATGGTTGATGCAACGACCCAGCGTGTAGCCCCTTCTGTAGGAGGGATAACCTGCAGTGATGTTTCCTGCGTGACCTCATCAATCAGTCTCATCCCTGTGGAGGATGGACAGACGCTGACTCTACGTTACGTCGTAGAGGAGCTCGTGGTCCTTTGACTGTAAGCGCCGATCTGCTACTTGTTTACATGACCTGTTTACATGACTGTGCGCTCACCTTGGTATTTTTGGTTGTAATTTATGTTTACTGTAATGGACGCACAAGTAGTAGAAGAAGAACGCATCTCTAACTTTTGTTCTGTTGGAGTAAAGTTTTCATTTCCTCTTTCTGGGGTGAATTCCTCGGTGCAGGGGTGACTCTGATGCTTCTGATGAAATAACAAACGCCAAAACGATCGATGCCATCATATTTAATGGCTGAAATCTCTTCGTTTGCACTTCCAGCAGATGTTTTGTTGCAGCGTTATAAAATCAGAGTGTATCGATCCCTGCTGTGCATGTGTGGTGCAGGTGAGCGTTTCCTCCTGTGAAGGATGCCGGGCAGTGAGTCAGACGATCTCACGGCGCGTGGGACGCTTCACGCTCATGTCTTACATAAGCTCGAGTCATCGTCGGCCGAGCTTCACTGACAGCCAGCCCGTAAAGGAATCACTTCCTGTGTGGCGGCTCAGCTGGTGCACCATTTAAACCCCCCCCCCCCCCCCCCCCTCCCCGGCACAATCAGATAGCAGGCGTCTCTTTGTGTCTCTCAGCTGTCTGAGTGGCTTTGATGATAAAGACCTGGAGGGGGTTGGAGGGGGGTGACGATTGGAGCGGGACGGCGCTGGCTGGCCGACGAGGCCGGAGACCAATTTGAGCCGTAAATCCATCTGTTCTGGTGCAGACGGGCTGCATGTCATCACGGGCTGAGACGGAGCGTGAGTGTCACTTCCTCTGAGGTAATCCTCCGCAGGGGAGAGGAAGAGGAGGAAGAGGAAGCTGGCACACAAGAACAGGAGAGATTACTCACAGTCTATTGTCCACAAACAAAGAGACAGGGCTGGAAGCTCTGAGCGACCAAGTCTGATTCCCCGTTTCTCGTGTGTGAGTTCACGACACCAGTAAAGACCAGTTAGGCAGGAGCGGTCATCAAAGACGGCGTCTGCAAACACCGTCCAGAGGTCTGTTTCAGGACAGCTAGCAGCCACCTATCAGTCGGAGAGGCCACGCCCCCTCTCACAGCCACCTGTCGGTCGGAGAGGCCACGCCCCCTCTCACAGCCACCTGTCGGTCGGAGAGGCCACGCCCCCTCTCACAGCCACCACCTGTCAGTCAGAGAGGCCACGCCCCCTCTCACAGCCACCTGTCGGTCGGAGAGGCCACGCCCCCTCTCACAGCCACCTGTCGGTCGGAGAGGCCACGCCCCCTCTCACAGCCACCTGTCGGTCGGAGAGGCCACGCCCCCTCTCACAGCCACCTGTCGGTCGGAGAGGCCACGCCCCCTCTCACAGCCACCTGTCGGTCGGAGAGGCCACGCCCCCTCTCACAGCCACCTGTCGGTCGGAGAGGCCACGCCCCCTCTCACAGCCACCTGTCGGTCGGAGAGGCCACGCCCCCTCTCACAGCCACCTGTCGTCGGAGAGGCCACGCCCCCTCTCACAGCCACCTGTCGGTCGGAGAGGCCACGCCCCCTCTCAC
Organism: Copadichromis virginalis; assembly: GCF_057382275.1. Lineage (NCBI taxonomy): Eukaryota > Metazoa > Chordata > Actinopteri > Cichliformes > Cichlidae > Copadichromis > Copadichromis virginalis. The sequence continues at coordinate 43,348,134 of NC_140623.1, forward strand.
AGCCACCTGTCGGTCGGAGAGGCCACGCCCCCTCTCACAGCCACCTGTCAGTCAGAGAGGCCACATTTGATTCCTTTAGCCTGAAAACTTCGTAAAATCTTTAAAAAGTTCCGGTTTAAGCAGTTCACAGATCAACGAGCTCGTCTCAGATGTTTTCAGGTGCAGCCAAAACCTGGCGTGAACGTTTTCTTCGTTCCTCTGAATGAAGCTCAGCTTCATCCCACTGACAGGAAACAGGAAGTTGTTTTTTTCTTTGTTTTTTTAAACTCCAGGTCGTCTCTGTCAGAAATATTCGAACCAATCTTGTGATGTTACCGGCAGCCAGTTTTATTCTTCCCTCTGTGCTGTTTTATAAAAATGTCTTACCGAGACCCTAGATCAGGGGAGACCACGAGAATTCTGGGTAATTGTGCAGCTGACGGCCTGTGTGGACGTTACTGTTGCTCGATTACACCTTCAGATAAAATAAAAAGGTTTTTTTATGACACGAAGAAGAAGTCATGCGTGAGCAGGGGGAAGTTTGCCACATCGAAAAGGCTCGGATGAGCTTTCCAAAGTTCTCCAAGTTGTGCCTCCATCGCTTGTGTCCAGATCACACGCTGCGCAGCCGTGCTGCTCCGTCTTTTTCACCGACGTTTACGTGTTTGTGCGTGAGCAGTGTGAGCGGCTGTGGTGAGAACCTCACGAGCGATTGATGATCGGGAGCTGGTCGTGAGGTGTTAATCGCTTCTCGTTACCCCACGTATACTACACGATGCACGATGAAGGCCAAAATCGGTCCGATCACCAAATCGGTCGCACGACTCAAAAATCGTCTCAAAATGGGCCAAAAACCGCACAGTGTGAGCCCAGCATTAGAGCAGCAATGTTTGTTCGCTCAGAGAAAGAAAAATAGGCTGCAAAAGTACAGGGAGGAAGGGGAAAAGGAAAACACCTGGCTGGGAAAATGCACGATAACACCTATAACGCGCACTGCACTGTGTGCCGGCGCACTTTTTCCATAGGCATGCTTCTAGTGGTGGGCACATGAAGAACATGAGGGGCGTGAAAGCTCGGGGAACCCTTAACCAATTTTTTGTCCACCAGGTCACGGCAGAAGCAGATATGGTATGTAAACACTGGTTTGTTGTTTAAACCCTCTGGTTAAGGTTAATATGGGCATGTGCAGTGAATATCAGCGCTATGTGGCCAGAAGTGTGATAATTTATTTTGTGTAATAAACAACTGCAAGGATAGATGATTACAACAAATAGATGACTAATACATAAAAGTAATACATAGATGAATAATGATGAGTTAAGATGCGTAATCATGGGAACAAGCGGGTTTACAAACAGGAGCAGCTGATTAGCATCAGAAAAGCTGAAATAATATTTCAACTGAAGCCGATTGTACTAAATGCACTAAATGTGCACTGTTACAAGAATGATTTTGTTCTATTGTTTTCTATTATTTTAAGTTAAGCAGGACAGAGTTCTTTTAAAGAAAGATTTACTTATATTCTCAAAAGTTAAGCATGACAGGCTTCTGTTTAAGAAGGAGACCTGTTTTACTGTGTTAATGTTGTCATTTTGAGCTAAAAAATAAACGGCTAAATGATCATTTGTTTCACATGTGTTCATATCACAAAGAATATGCATCTGCTTAAATCAAATTCAAGTCAAATGGTTAAAAAAATAATTTCACACACAAAAAAAGAGCTAGAAAATTCACCACACTGGGAAGGGTGAAGACAACTGGGTCGCCCGGCCCTGGCCACGAGGTGTCCCTTATTTATCTTTCAGGGAGTTGGCAGCCCTAGTGTGGACGCAGTCAGCCTGCTTGATCTGCTGCTGCCTCCAACAAAACCAAGATGCGCTTCTTCAGAGAGCGTTGGTGAACCTGCAGCCTGCTGTGCAGTAACGCGCTGTAATGTAGACGTGTGAAGGTTCAAAAACACTGATTTATTCAGCCGACTGTACTCGGACTTATTAACAGGTGGTAGAGCTGTAACTCTGAGCTGACGGCAGCATTATTCTGGATGAGACAGCAGCAGGTGAAGTTTAACTCTCCACGCTGAGACTTGATTCTGCTTCAAAGTGAACAAGCGGGGCAGAAAGAGAAATCTTGTATTTGTAACAAATAATATTAAAGCTGAGGCCGAGCGATGGGCTGCACAGCTAACGAGTTCTGAAATCAACACGACTGAAAAATATTCATAATCGTTGCTGCGTGCACGAATCACAATGAACGACAGACGGACAAAACAAACAGACGTCTGGCACAGCAGGAGGGAAAGAGCGTGTCCCTCCACACGGACCATCCTCAGCAGCAACACCTGCCAACAAGCTGCAGCACGATGAACGCATGAGGGCCAAGAGCAACAGCGCAGTGCTCGGTAACTTCATCCATCCGCCGTCGGGTTATGGTGGCAGCAGGCAGGTATCCCGGTCGTGCTGTCCGGTTTTCCTGACGGATCCCGAGGCTTTCCCAATTCTGGAGTCTCTTCCTGCTCTTCCCCAAACTTGTTCTCCACCCTTTCGTTACTTGTAAATAGAGATGGCACAATACCACTTTTTTATGCCTGATACCGATAATATGGAAATCTGCAGATTCCGATATAGTTCATTTTTTTTAATCAATAACACAATTTTTAAATTTCTTGCTGCATTTTGTATGAGTTCATACTCAAGTTTAACAAACTAAACTAAACTAAAGCTACTCAGTTATACCTGTATGCAAAAAGCACACTGCACCCCAAATATTTCATAATTCAGCAAAACTGATCAATCTAAGAAACTTAAACCTGCAGCATCCTCCCTGTTCTGGTGTTTTAAAGAGTACTTAGGTTGTTTAGTATTTCCACTAACTAATAGGGTCGCCAACTCCCAGCAAAAAAAAAAAAGGGAACCACCCCCACCCTCCGCCTTGTGATGCTTAATCGACGTAATCAACTGTAATTTAATGTGTTTAAAATAAAATGCACGGAAATCAATTATTTTTCCACAATAATTAAATAGATTCAACATCTTTCTTCAACAGAACTGCAGACTGCACAGATGGTTCCCAAAGGAAAAAGTACTACAGCTTACTAGGGTATATTATACTTAATAGTTACTATATACAGTAATGGACTTCTATTCATTTTACATCAGATTAAAACTTTGGGTGTCAGATAATTATTTATTAAAAGCTCGACATTTTAAATGAGAATAAGAAAGAAAAGTATGTCTTTGTGCCCCCTTTTCCCTGTTCATGCCTTATCGGCCCCCCTGGCTAAACTTTGCTAGATCCGCCCCTGCACAGTTACAGCCGTCAGCTGCGTAGAAAAAGATCCTGGTGTAGAAAGTAATATTAAATAAATCCTAACAACAGCTGATCAAGCTTAAACGTGCTGCTGTTGTTCAGCCGCTGGTTTCCTCTTTCTGCTGCAAAGTGGGCCAAAAACAAACAAGAGAGACGATCAGCTGATCATTGATCAGTTTCATGATTGAAGTAACAACAGGAGAGAGAGAGAGGCAGTCGCTCCATATATTAGTTGTTAAACTTAACGCTGGAATGCTTTACAAACATTCAGAGATGAACTTACACACTGCTTTACTTCTCTGGGATCACTTCCTCGGAGATGAAATGCCGGTTTGGTAGCGAGGCTACAAACACACACAGCCGCTCTGTCACGTGACCACACTGCTGCGACGTGCTGAGGTTATGAGCTGAGTTACGTAATATCGGATCGGTCCGTCTCTACTTGTAAACAGAGATGAGCAGTAATGCATTACTGTAATCCGATTACTTTTTTCAAGTAACGAGTAAAGTAAGGGATTACTATTGCAAAGAAGTAATTAGATTACTGTTACTTTCCCGTAAGCACGCTGCGTTACCAATCCGTGATTTTGATTGTAAGAATGTCTCATGACAATGACATCTGAGCTTGTGCAGATCAATGGATAACACGGAGTGATGGCGAGCGTACGACCACGCAGCGTTTAAAGCGTGGAAGTACTTGCATTACTTTGAGTTTGATTCTGTAAAAAAGTGACACAAACATCAGCGTCCACTGTGCGCTCTGCGTGGGAAGAAAACGTCTTTCTACAGCGAAAAATGAAACTTCAAATCTGAGCGAGCGCGCTGCCACGGGAACGTGACACTCACACAGTCCCTGTCTCAGTGACGCTGCGGGACAGAGCTCTGATTGGCCCGACGGTTTTGCTCACTTGATAAAAACTAATCAAAGCTGCACACACGGTGGGAAGGTTCGTCAGCCAGAGCGGCATCTCTGTGCTTTGTGTCTAAATAATGCAGCATGAGAAGAAGAGCAGCTAAGCGTGTTATGCAACGCCGAGCCGGACCGTCCTCTGCCTTTAGCACAGATGAGCTTCGACAACAACACTTCCTCCGTCTCTTTGTGCGACAACAAAAACGCTCCCCGGCCTGGATTCCTGCAGCTCAGTGCGTTCATGTGAAGCTGCCGTATGAGGAATGGCATGTACACCTGCTTGTTTTGCGGGCGTTGGCGAATGTCGGCCCAAGCCACGCCTCAGCGCTGTGACCAGGCTCTGTTTAAACGGGCCTTTAGCCAAAATCTCTGCGGACAGGGGCGCCCTCAGCCTGACATGCTTACAGCACCAGACACACTGTTTGGGAAGTCTGAAGTAGGAATCATCCGATCAGATCACAGAGGGTCAGAGGTCAGATAAACTGGAGCCTTCTCGTGATGCGTTTGGGTGTTGCTGGGATATTTCGACTTCTCTCCACTGAGACAGGGAAGTGAGTTCAGTGTGATAACACAGTGAACTGCACTGAATCCAACTTCAGCTGCAGTGGAAGAGTCGGTTTAGCTCAGGAAGCAGCTGTCACAATAAGATCTGTGCAGGTCTCCGAATACTAAAAAAGAGGAGCTGCAGGGCTTTGTTTCCTCCTCTGGCACAGGAGACACTGGAGCATCCTGTATGACAGAAGAAGAGATGAATGTGTCCCACACCTGCTGGGCGCGTGGATTCATCACAGAGTGGATTTTGGGGCATGTGGGGTGAAAAATTACAACCATTGGTGCCTCGAATCACAGAGGTTGTTATTTTGACACCAAAGAAAATGATAGTATGACAGGTTGCCAAGCAACACATATTATTTACATACGTTTTGACATGATGGCTGCTGCAACATGAGGCAGAGCGAGCTCGCCATGATTGTTAGATAAAAACACGAGGAGCGTCATTACTGCAGGGCTCAGCGGGTCAGGGATGGAGATCCGAGCGGGTCGATGGCGAGGGAGCGTCGCTGAACCGAGAGGAGCAAATAAAGCGAAAACCAGAGCAACGACGGGCTTCAGGCCTCAGGAGGAGTGTGGAGTGATAAAGCTTCGCTGTTGCTCTTCCTGTGTTAGAGACGGTGCTGCAGGAGAGGAAATCAAACTAGCCTTAACTCACATTTGATTTTGGAAATCTTCAAAAACAAAAAAAGAGGAAATTGTGAGGGCGGGGTCACGCGGGATCATGCGGGTCGAGCGGGATCATGCGGATCACGCGGGTCGTGCGGGATCATGCGGGTCGTGCGGGATCATGCGGATCACGCGGGTCGTGCGGGATCATGCGGGTCGTGCGGGATCATGCGGGTCGTGCGGGATCATGCGGATCACGCGGGTCGTGCGGGATCATGCGGGTCACGCGGGATCATGCGGGTGTGTTAGCCGATTCCCAGATTCCACAAAGGAAAGTTTGCGTTTCCTAATGAAGGACAACAGAAACTAGACGAGACGGGGAGCTGCTCGGCGTTCTAGATGTTCAGACTCTCCTCTTTGTTCTGCTCAGCCTTCCTCCTCCTCCTCCTCTTCGAGCGTTTATGTTGTTCTAATTAAAGTCTGGTCGGCTCCAGAGCGGCACGTCTGCGGTTGACGTTCCCTGAGGGAAAGCGGCGAGTGGGCCTCATCACAGCGTTTTTCCCGCCCCCCCCCCCCCCACCCACCCCCGCCTCGCTTTCTGCCTCTTGCTTGATCTCGTCTCCTCTGGCATCATATCAGAGATCTTCTTCATCCGTCTCATTTTTCCCCCCACTCTTCTCCTCCCAGCTTCCATCCAGCTCCTCGCCTCCTTTGTAAAATCACTCGTGGAGTTTGGTGTTATGGCGATGACGCCAGCGGCGTGGGCTGCTCCAGTTTGCCGCAAATCTTTGTGCAAAACAGAAATGAGACGACAGGAAGATCGTTACAGGAAATGAAGGAGGGTTGGACTGACAACAGGAGGAGGCTTTGCTTTCCCCGCCTCCCCGCGTCCTCCTTAGGGATGGGTACCGGTGTCCGGTGCCATGATGGCACCGGTTCTGACATAAACGGTAGTAACCAGACTGAAAAGCAGCGCACATTTCGGTTCTTTATTTCGGTGCTTTTTTTTCCTGAGCTGTGATACACTTCTAGCCAATCATTTTACGTTTCCGAGGATAGTAGGCGGGTCCAGGTACGTACGTTCTTTTAGAGCAGAGCTACAGATTAAAAATGTCCAAGGCGAAGCGGTCAAAAGTCTGGCTGTACTTCACAGCAAAAGATTCAAACTCAGCAGCAACAAGTGCTTTAAGCTGATACTGTGATACTGTCAAAGGAGGTAACACCAAGAATCCGATGAAACACCTGGCGACGCATAGCGTTTTTTTTAAAAGCCCAGAAATGCGCCGTATTTGATAGCTTGCTGCGAGACCTCACACCGAGCACATCTACTGTGGGTGGGTTGCCTGTTATGCAACATCCCCCAAAAACCCCGAAGAGGAGAGTCCTGGCCCCTAGCCCTGCCAGTGTAGCAGAAATGATGAGGATGATGATGCAGCAGCAGCCGTTCTTCTCTGCGTGAGTAGCTTAATGTTGTTCGTGTGTAATTTACGTTGAGTAGGCTAACCACGTTATTACATTAATGCATGTAAGGTGAACTAGCAAACACCATCATAGCTACATGCGGCTGTCCTCTTGTTTGATGGCAGATGCTCCCTTCACCCTGGCCAAAAAGGCTAAAATGACCAAAGAAAAAGTGGAAAACAGTTAAACATGAGAGGTTTAGGACAAAGTTTGTGTTTTTTTCCATTGATTAAGCACTGCTTCCAGCCAAGAGTGATACCATATATGCCCCATAGCTGCAGAAAAGGCTAACATTGTTATCTTTTTACAAAAAACAGCTGAACATGAGAGATTTTTGGACAAGTTTGTGTTCTCCATTCTTTAAGCACCGGTTTGAGCACCGTTTGAGCACCGGCACCGTTTCAAAAGTACCGATTTGGCACCGGTATCGGATAAAACCTAAACGATACCCATCCCGCGTCCTCCTGCTACAAACATCTGAATGTTTCCAGTCTGTGTTTGAGAAACGTAGCGGAGTCTCTTCTGTTAGCTCAGCACAGTGAAGACTGGATATCTGGACGTGGCGTTTTCAGCGGCAGAAAGTTTCAGCCTGAGGTGATGGGTAACGCGGGGAGGGTTTATGGAAGCGCACGTCTGTAAAGGAAAGAGCTGATTTTAGTGCGAGGTGGGACTAAATGAGAGCTTCTGGGCCAGAACGCACACGCTTTTTTATTGGCTGCTTACAGCATCATCATCATCATCATTTCTTTGCTCTGACCCAGGAACCCCCCCCCCCCCCTCACTCGGCAGCTTTCCTCTCCTCCACCCTCCCTCCTCGTCTCCTGGAGGAATAATCCCCTCAGTGCTCCAGATTTAAGCGGAGGGAAATCCCCCTCGTCCCCAGTCCCAGAACGCTGTGTTTGCTTAATGCCCCTGCAGCGAGGGAGGAGGGCTGAGAGTCATTCAGTCGGCGTGTTTGAGCCGCTGCTGATGGAGGTTAAACGGGCCACAGAGTGTCGATAGCTGTGTGACCTTTCTGTCACACGGAGGCTGAAAACTCGATTCTTGCAGCTCACATTCTCTCTGCGGCAAATCCAAAACCAGTTTTCAGATGGATTTCAATCTCTCGCTCTGCTGTTGCTTCCAAGAACGTAACCGTGCTGAGAAACGAGGAAATGCAGGGACCGCCATCGCCGTCGGCTGTTTTTGGCTCAGTGTTCGCCGCCTGATACACAAACTGTTTGTCTCTGTCCATCATTTCAGCCGTCGTGACACCTGTTTATAACTCACCTGTTTAAATTCTATTAAGTATTAAAGGTTGCATTATTAGGGGGCGTGGCCTCTTTGACTGACAGGTGGATGGTGACACAGGCGGCTGTAGCTGCTGGCTTCACCTGAGCTGGAACCCTGGACCGTGTTAGTGCTGTTGGAGCCTTTTGGAGCATTTTTAATGACATCATGTGACCAATAACATGTCTGCTGAGCATCCGAGGAGGCGGAGCTCCAGGTTTGGTGTGAGATATTCTACGGTTTTGATTGGATGTTGCAGATTAGCAGGTCTCTGCGTCTCTGCTTTAAGCATCAAATTTTATTCAGTCAGACTTGAAACCAGCGACTGAGACATAAACTGGTCAGGAAAGAGTTTACCCGGCTCACCGTCCAATCACAGTCTGTGTTACATCCAGAGGTGTCGCCCCTGCTGCTCAGATGCAGATTTAAGGCTCTGAATATCTTGTGTATTTGATAAAGAGCGTGATTTGAAGCAGCAGAATCGTTTGTTTTCATATTGAATCTGCAGCCCGTCAGGATTCGGAGGTCTCGTTAGTGATCTGTGAGTTTGTTCTGGGCGATGAGCCGCTCAGCTGTGCGTCCTCCCACGCCGCCTGTCCAGCAGGATGGAGGTGTTGCTTATGTCTCGCTGAATCTCAGAGGTGAAGATGCCGACTGCTGCAGCTCGTCAGGAGAGAAATGTTCACTGCTGGATATTGACTTTCTCCACAAATGACATCAGTTAGTCAGCCGTCATCCCACAACACTTTATTCCACCCGTACTGTGGAAACGACAACCTCTATTTATCGGCTGTGTGCAATCCGACTATTTCCTCTTAGTGTGTTTATGGTGTGTGTGAGTAACTAACTGCACATACGCTGAGCTGTTTATGTCCCAGGCATCTGAAAGAAAAACGATTTTTCGTATCAGTCGGGCCACCTGCAAACGTTCGTTCTGAGGCGAGAGGCTCACCTGTCCGCGTCACGTGCAGGTGTCTGCGCAGCGAGCCAAACTCATGTAAACTTTCTCTGTCGACTCAAATAGACGAATCTGTGATCTCCGTGGCGAAAATCCCTGAGGTGGGATTCTTCAGTCGGTCAGTAAAAGTACACTTTCTTTCTTTCTAATGTGGGAGGAGCTTGTTGATGAAGGTGACTTCCTGGGAGGGACAGAAAATACCTGACGCCAGCCTTCGGACTCCTGCACGTCGCTTTGGCGGCTGCAGATATTTGTGGCTTTCCAGCGTGATTAGACGGATGCGAGTGGCGTGCGAACGCATCATCACACCAAACATCGATTAGCAAAGGTCTTCGAGCTTCACCTCCGATGTGACAGCAGCAAAGCGGCGCGGTCAGGAGGTCGTTTGAGGACATTTTGGGATCAGCCCACAGATTCGGACGGACTCATGTCGCCGCCTGTCGCTTCAACTAAAACACCTCACAAGTCACTGCTTCCTCCTGTGCTTTTATTCTGAAGTTTGGGCTGAAGCGGTCTGACGTTTCCTGCAGCGTCGGCATCATTGAACCGTTTTTAATGCACGACTGCTCTGCCTGGAAATAAGCAGCCGTGCATCAGCTTGAGTTTTGGTTATTAAGCAGCTGTTTGTCCGTTTTCACTGGACTAGCTCAGCGTTTATATCAGGAAGTGCTGGCGTGCACACTGGGGGCTTCCACTGGGATCAGCTCACGTTCCCTTTTATGTTTAAGATAAGGAGTCGTTTTTATGAACGAAAGCGGCTCCTTTGAATTTCGCCTCCCTCTGCGATCCGATGTGGAGCGCCGACGCGCTTCTATAAATGAAACAAAGGCTGATGGGAGTTCTGAACAAGTGGGTTACCCAGTTTGTAGAGTGAAAGGTCTCTGAGTGGCTGCACTTCCTGCCAGATGGCTTCATGTCAGGAGACCAGATATCCACCTGGATTTAATCCAGAAGGAAGTTTTATTTAAAATTTTATCTCCTGAAACAGAAGTGAAGGTTTGTAGCTGTGACCTCCGTCAGTCTGGAAACTGCGAGACTCACAGGAGACAAAGTGCAGCCTCTGGTTTACAGTTTATAGAACAACTAGGAATAAATCATCAAATCAATGCCTCAAAATCAGCAGTGAATCCATCCTTTTTTTCCTCAGAGCTTCAGTTCATCCTGGAACTATTAACGATCATGATGACAGCTCAGTACAGACCCACAGCAGGTCCTGAACCTGAAAGCCAGAGTGGAAATGCTGATCGCTCTCTGACCTCGGGAGAGAAGACGAACGCCGTCCTGGCTGAAACGCCTTCAGAACAACGAGCCTTTTAAGGTTCTGGTAACTGCAGTTTGGGGTGCGTGCTCAGAGATGCGCCAACAGATCCTTCCTTGTGAATAACAGGACAGGGCTAACCTCTGTACCGCCGCGCTGTTACAACTTAATATACAACACCTTGCTTTGGTGTCACTCACGAAAGGATGTGGAGAGAAAAACAGAATCTGAAAATGATCCATCCACAGAGGAAGTCATTCACGACCAGTTCAATTTTATTTATAAGGTGCTTTATATTGTAAGGACCCTACAATGACACCGAGGAAACCCCGACAATCAGAGGACCCACTTTGAGCTAGCAGATCCTTTCCATCGTGGTTGGCGTATCAGATGACTTTCAGGCTAACGGGAGTGAAAAGCAGCGTGACTGAAGCGGAGCGTGAGGCCGTCAGACTCACCTCTGGCAGGCAGCTCGAGCAACACTCAGTAAAATCTATAATTATGAGTGAAGACGCCCCCGACGCGCTGCAGATGCCTTCCTACACAAAGGCCCTGAAACATCCCACCAAGTTCACCGCCATCCTCAGACGCCATGGCAACAGACGAGCGAGCGTCACAGAGCTCAGACGAGGCTCTCATCTCGACATCTGCCTCATCGAAGGCTGAACGAGCTCAGGCTGAATACCTGCTTCAGTCACACCTGAGCTTCTGTCAGGAGGACAGATGAACCTCGGTGGAGGCTGAAATTACTGCTTCTGTATATTACAGGAAACAATCTGTCGCTTTATCAGATAATCAACAATAAATAATAATTACTGTGATTAAAGATGTTTTTTGGGAGACTTTTTTTAATCTCGTCACAGGTATAATTTGGTAGCAATGTCAGGTGTTGTAAACACTACAGGCCATTTTTATTTTAGTCATAATCAACTGTCAGCCTGCAGTTCCTCTGCTGGACAGCAGGGGCAGCAGTGAGTCGGTTACAGTAGAAGTAACCGTGTTTACGGCCTGATACACAGACCGTTCGTCTCTGTGGATAATTTCCCCTTCATACCACCTGCACGGGGAGGATGTTGTTATAACTCAACTCCAAAGTTTGCATTTATTAGGGGCGTGGCCTCTGACAGGTGACCGCAGCAGCAGGGCCGTCGCTCATTTTCAGAAGGAAAGTTTCCCGTCGTCGAGATGCCGATGCATCGATAGCCTCGAGTGAAGAGCGACCCAGATCAACGTGTTTGACATGAGTGGAGCGTCCTACTTCCTGTGCGTGTGTGTGTGCGTGTGTGTGTGTGTGTGTGTCTCTGTGTGTGTGTGTGCGTGTGTGTGTGTGTGTGTGCGTGTGTGTGTGTGTGTGTGTGTGTGTGTGTGTGCGTGTGTCTCTGTGTGTGTGTGCGTGTGTGTGTGTGTGTGTGTGCGTGTGTGTGTGTGTGTGTGTGTGCGTGTGTGTGTGTGTGTGTGTGTGTCTGTGTGAAATCAGCAGCATCTTCAGCTCAGACTGAAACATGACTGAAGTTTGGACCATTTGTCCGTCGACAGACTCGTTAAACAATCGTGTTTGATATTTTGATATTTTGATATTTTGTGAAACAGCTGTGTGGAGCAAACTGCTGAAACCCCAAATTTTGATGTTTGAGATAAGAAAACCGTTAAAAGGACCATGTTTAAAATGGAAATGAAGTCAGAGTATGACCTCACTGACACGTCGACATTTGAAGGCAACGCGTCAGAGGCTGAAGCTCATCGGCTGCGGTTCATTTATTTGTTTTTAGCAGAAACTTCTCTGCTTTTGTGTTGTAACCTTTTAAAATCTGAAGCATCAAATGATTTTTACAATTGGTGTTTAGATGATTTGACCCTCCTGCTGCGTGCTCAGTCATCCAGGTAAGGAAATCCCGGGGCTGGCTCGTGTGGACGCGGCGTTTTCAGTGGGAGAAACGTTTCGTCATCATCCAGGTGACTTCTGAACAAGTCTGTTCTTCAGTCTTGACTTCAGTTTGTATTTCAAGCAGTGGTCTGTTTGGAGTCGGAGTTTCTCATATTTATTAAAACGTCCATGTTTTTAAAGCTCGCGATGACGTCAGAGATCTTAGTGACGGGCTGATGTGGCGCTCTGGTCTCAGCTGTCTGTGAGCAGCAGCTCAAAGCTGTGCACGCTCCTCTCAGCCAGGGTTGCATCATAAATGTTCACTCGGTTCATAAAAGTGATAAAAGTGGCTGCAGCGTCGCCGCTCTGCCAGCTGAATGTTTGCTGTGAGCTCTCACGTTATAACAGCTGACCTGATTCTGAAGCAACTGTACACACAAACAGGCGATGAGGAGGAGGAGGAGGAGTGTCGGGAGGTTTGACGATGACGTCGGCGCTGATGTGCTGGATCCAGCTGGGGAAAAGCTGAGTCCCTGCATGCAGCGCCTTTCAGCAATCTCTTAAACCAGAGGTAGGCAACTCCAGGCCTCGAGGGCCGGTGTCCTGCAGGTTTTAGATCCCACCCTGGGTCAGCACACCTGAATCAAATGATTAGTTCGTTACCAGGCCTCTGGAGAACTTCAAGAAATGCTGAGGAGTCATTTAGCCCTTTAAATCAGCTGCGATGGATCATGGACACATCTAAACCTGCAGGACACCGGCCCTCGAGGCCTGGAGGTCCCCACCCCTGTCTTAAACGGTCGCATTCCAGGACGCTCACTGAGACGCTTCAACATCTGATTGGCTGTTACCTGACTGCACTGTCAGGTAACGACACGCCGTCATGCAGCATCCGCTCATGACAACAACCTCATTTTATTAAACCAGGCACAACTAGGTAATCCTCATCAGCCAATTAAAATGGAGCTCCGCCTTCTTGAACTTCCTGTTACTACAGTAACCTCACAGCAGCCATGTTATTGGTCAGATGATGTCATTAAAAATGTGCCAGAGTGCTCCAACAGCACAAACACAGTCCAGGGGTCCAGCTAGCAGCTACAGCCGCCTGTGTCGCCATCCACCTGTCAGTCAAAGAGGCCCCGCTCCTAATGATTCATGCAGTCATACAGGCTGTAACAGAGGCGGAGCCAGACATGAATCGCTGCTGCAGCCTCCAGTGGACGTTACAGGAACTGCAGCCGTGATGTTCCTCAGCCAAGTCTGCGGGTGGGGTCAACCCTGACGGCAGGTGGGTCACATGGTGCCTGTTCCCACGCTGCGTGGGTGTTAGTCAGTCACAAGTCTCCCATCAGTCCTGCAGACACCCAGTCACCCATTTCCCAGGAGGCTTTGGGGCCCTCAGGCTTAAGGATGCGGGGCGATCAGCCTGTTTCTGCTCTACAGAGCAGCCATGTGTCAGGTGTTGGTGACTTCCTTCTGAGTGAACACGATGAATCAGGTTTTGTTATGTTATTGTTTGTCATATGTTTGTTAGGTTAAGTTATTTACGCTGCTGATCCAGGATCAGACCGCAGGACTGAAGGTGCTGCATTATTGTAGATTTCCCACCAAACCGCTGCTGACCCCTGCGTGCTGTTTGTGTTTTGCTCAGAGGCTAACTTCAGTGTTCAGCTCCTGAACGCACCGCAGTGCAGCTGCTGAGTCTCACACTGTCGGTCTGCACTGTAACGACGACTGTGACTGTGCAAACGGCGCCGCGTCGTTCCCCGCTGGGTCCCGGTGGAGTTGGTCGGTAATCCGTCCACAGCCGTCTCCGCCGTGTTTAATGGAGATTAGATGTGTTTATGGACCTCCTGAGGCGTCATTAACCTCGTCGCTGCTCGCTCGCTTTGCTTTTTGTCTGCGTTTCTGTCTTTAGCCTCATTCAATTAAGTGAACTTTGGTGTTTAATCAGACACGCAGCAGGGACTGAAGCTGCATGTCTGGAGTAGGAGAATATGTTAAAATGAAGTTTAAACCTCGGCCCCGCCTTCATTTGGTGTTTCCTCTGCTTGCAGGCTCAGATCGCCTTCCTGCAGGGCGAGAGGCGGGGCCAGGAGAACCTGAAGAAGGACCTGGTGAGACGAATCAAGATGCTGGAGTACGCTCTGAAGCAGGAGAGGTGAGATCCTTTTACCAGGGTCACATATTTCACATGCAAACACTTTGATGAGGAAACGAATCCTCTCTGCCCCGACCTGAACTCAAAGGAAAACGTTCGCTCACACCTGAGATGCGACGTTGGTTTGGGAGAGACCACGGCCGTAGAAACACGGGGGTGTTCCTCCCGCTGCCAACAAGAATGATCAGTCAAAGTTGTTCATAAACATGTCCTCTGTTTATGAACGTCACTCAGAACTGAAATATGAACCTTTTAAAGTTTCCAGCTCATGTTTTAGTTCCAGGTCCTGGTTTAGCTGCCATAGTGAAGGAGTTTCCATTCAACTCAACTTTATTTATACAGCACCAAATCACAACAGCAGTCGGCTCAAGGTTCTTTATATTGTACAGTAGAGCCTACAATAATACATACAGGGACAACCCAACAATCACATGACCCCCTATGAGCAGCACTTTGGTGACAGTGGGAAGGAAAAACTCCCTTTTAACAGGAAGAAACCTCCAGCAGAACCAGGCTCAGGCCTATTAACACATAGTGAGTGAAGAAGAAACACCCAATGCATCATGGGAATCCCCGGCAGCCTACGTCTATTGCAGCATCACTAAGGGAGGATTCAGGGTCACCTGGTCCAGCCCTAACTATATGCTTTAGTCCATCTGAGAAGTAAAATGCATGAAGCCCGAATGAGATAAAGACGTTTGTGATATCTGTGTGTGTCCTCAGAGCCAAATACCACAAACTGAAATATGGCACCGA